>NC_056743.1:1432553466-1432670966 GCF_019279795.1 Protopterus annectens | reverse complement strand
AACTGTGCATTGACAAGCATACATTATTCTGTCCATGATTCATGAGACTGCCACCACAGGGGCTTGGATATCCTTCACCCTGCAGCTAGTACATATTATGAGATCATATGAGAGTCCAACTGCAACTTGGTGATGTTGTATGACTATTTAATTCATAGGTGATAGCTGTATTTCTCAGAACTGTTAACATGTATGTAGATCTTACCAGACTTCTCACTTCTAAAGAATTTTCAATAACTCAGAGTCGTATTTCGAGACACTACCTATATATTAGTAGTGTGCAGGCAAAGATAATATAGTGCGTTATTTTCTGAGAAGTTAACCATTTTGCAAAGTAAAATTATTCAGCATTCTAACACATCTTATTTTTGCTTTTGTTTTACTATTTCAACACAGGACCCACAACTAAGGGAAAATCTCGCAAGAAGAAGCTAGAGTGCAGCCACAGTGACCCTGCCATGGTCCCTGATTTCAACCCCTTGGATGAAAATTCAATAAGTGTGGAACAGCTGTCTAAGGTACTGATTGAAAAGAGTAATAAGAGATCTGTTATAGTTTATAGTGTGCTTGAACCTTGAGTTTGAATTTTTCTTTGAAAAATGTACCAGTGGGCTTAGTCTGCGAGAAGCGCAGGTAAAAGTTGGATTGTTTTAATTGTTCATAGATGTCAAGTCAGGTGTACATCGCATACATTCTGCAGGTCCTTCCACTGTAGTCACATCACGGTCTAGTTGTTCCTATCCCTACAAACATAACCAGAAAGAGAAGAGGTAGAAGAATGAGCAAGTAAGCTTGGAACATGGGGGGGGGTGATGAAACTATTCATATTCATAGTTTTCAAGACATTTGGCATTTCATGCAAGTGGCATAACATGTATGTACACCTGCCTGAAATTTTCTGTTTAAATCTGCAGCTGGTCTATATATCTTTAATTTCTGTGTCATAGTGCTAATATCCTCTCATGAAGTATGTATTCAAACTGAAAGGAAGAAAGTGTGACCTAGCAGTTATCTATTCACATTATAGGAGAATAATTTGGCATAAGGAACATGTAAGTGATTAAGTAACAGTGTTAATCTTGTTCTGCCAGGAATAGGTTTTGTGTATGCTAGCAAAAGTACAGCTTAGGGCTTAGAAAATGTTTAGAATCAGCTGGATAGCATTTTGTCAAAGCCTCTTTATATTCTTGTATTGACAATATCTTATTCCCAACAGTACCTGTATGCATTGCTTCATGTGGCTGGTTGCCTCAAAAAGAGGAGCATTTTTTTGTCCAATTTATATTGTACATCGCAGCAACGTATTGGCAGATGTGTGAGAAGACTGTATTGTTTGGAAACCATGATCCTAACTATGCCTATCACAGCCTTAGCACACCAACCCAATGACAGTAATCCTCAGGGAACAAGCCCATTTCAACAGCATTAAGATAATGTCAAGGAAGACAGCAAATAAAAAAAAAAAAAAAAAAAACATAAGACGAACACCACTTCATTGAATAATACACAAGCACACATGTAATTACAGACACATTATGAAGCACAAAGACCCACAGATGCAACCTCACACACAGACACACACGCATATACACACGCACATGGCACAGCAGTACTGTCTACAATGCCTTACCCTTAATCTAACCAAAATCCAGCTAAAACCCCAACCTAGACTCCATCTGTAACTCTAAAGTCAGTTTGGCATTTGACCAAATGGAACCAATAAAATGGTCTCACTGTTCAGATCACTAATTTATTTCTTTGTACAAGTAAGAACTGGACCATTAGGGTCCATTTTTCAGCCATGGCCTTGTTGCAAAGTGAGAAGTGTAAAATTTGCACTTGTACAAAACTGATGTAAAAAAAAATTAAAACAGTGATGGATTACTTCCAGACCTAAGACAAAATAATGCTTAAAACTATTCTAAATTATACAATGGAAAGTTGTTAAAGCCGAGAAACATGCACACTGATTGGCCAATCCAACCAGTGTGCAGATTGTAAATAGAAGATAACCTAAGTAAGAAGTCCAGCCGCTAATGTACCTTGCAGTGGCAACTTTAGATGTTTGCTTGTCCTTATTTAAGGTTCTGGGTTTGACTAGGAGCAAAATTGCTTATCAGTGGGAGTGGTAAGCATCAGGTAGCCACAAGAGAGTGGTCCGGAGTGGTCCCTGGCCCAGAAATTGTAGCTATTGGCTGTTTGAGCAGTTTTTTTCCATCTCTTTCAACTTACTGGTTTGAAAGCCGCACCTGTGCCTGTTTCCTGCCTTTCCTATAACTAGCCTAGTCCGGGAAAAGAGTTGCTGTATCCAGGATTGTTAGTAAGCTTCTGAGCCCCCCAAGCCTTTCTGTGTTGGAGGGAAGCCTTCTAGCTTATCAGTGGGAGTGGTAAGCACTAGGTAGCCTATCCTCCACGGGAAGAGTGAGTTTTGGCCCAAAAATTGTAGTTTATTTGGCCGTTTGGGCAGTTTTCAATCTTTTTCAACTTGCTGGCTTAAAAGCCTATGTTTGGACTTGTTCCCTGCCTTTTCTGTAACTAGTCCAGTCCAGGTACAGAGTTGCTGTATTCAGGACTGTTGGTAAGCTTGTGAGCCCCGCAAGCCTTTCTGTGCTGGAAGAAAGCCTTCTAGCTTATCAGTGGGAGTGGTAAGCACTAGGTAGCCTGTCTACCACGAAAGGAGAGGTTCTTGGCCCAGAAATTGTAGTTTATTGACCATTTGGACAGTTTATCCATCTCTTTCAACTTTCTGGTTTAAAAGACAGCATCTGTGCTTGTTTCCCATCTTTCCTGTAACTAACCTACTGGGTAGCACTAGAAAGCCTTAAACTAATACAAGTCGTCTAGCTTAGAAAAGAGACTTTGAAGTGATTAAGTATCAGTTTTCTGTTCTTTCTTGCTGTACTTAACTGTTTTCCGCCTAAACACATATTTTCCAGCATTTATTGTGATTCAAAAGCTTGTTTTTTTTTTCACATATTGTACTTATTTGACTGCCTGCACTTTTAAAATGTTTTTTGTTTAAATAATTTGTTTAACTGTTGTAGGCTACACACTAAAGTGCGATAGCCTTTCTTGATTATTTGTAGTCGTTTAAAGCTGTTTTAAGTGTATTTTTTACTGTTTTTGCCTTATCTTTAAAAAAAAAAATTCCTTGTTTCCCGCCTTTCTAAGCTAGTATAGTCCAATTTTCAGGCTAGTGCTGAATTCAGGGCTGTGATACTAGTTTCTGAGTTGCCCATACCTTATTTGGATAGAAGGAAGTTTCTCTGTTCCTGTGAGAGAGGGGAGCTTTGAGCAACCTATCTGTCCCTGGAGGAGTGGTTCCAGCCCAGAAGTTAGTAGTTTATTGGCCATTTTGGGCTAATTTCTATCTCTTTCATTTCCCTACTATAAAAACCGCGTTTACACGGTTTTGCGCACCGGGCAGTGCCGGTTAGCTACGGTTAAATTATTCCCGGCTCCATTAAGTCTCCTCTTCAGTTTTTCTCTTGAAACTAGTCTAACTCTCAACCTAAGCACTCAGAATGCATCTTACAGCCCAGTACTTGCTCAGACCTAATAGCAAGCACTAATATACCCTGACACTGAATGCCCAGCAGGGCAAGGCTCTTTATTCACCCTTCACCAACCAAGCGACTAAGCAGCTCACCCTACTATTCAGGCATGACCAAAGGGCAACTTCAGGTGCACTCTCCAGTCCAGCTGGTGAATCTGGGTATCCTGAGGCAATGTTACAACTGCCTCATGTACAGAGGCAACCCTCTCCTCCTACCACAAAACACTAACATATACGAGAGATGCAATTATACATCCAAACTGGAAGCTAAGTTGTCTCCACCGAAGACTGGAACAGACAGTCAAGAGGAGAAGGTTAACACTTGCACCACACCTCCAGCTGCCCACAGACTTACTAAAACAGCACTGGCAAAAATACACATAAATACACAAAAATCATACTCAGAGGCTTTAAATAAAAACCTGCAAAAGCATCAGACCTCCAAAGCAGACACCCAAACAACCGGCACTTCCCGTCACAAACCAGACAACACATAAAACACAAAATGAGTGTGCTGCACAATCACAGCCCTTAAGGCAAAATAACATACCTAACACATTAGTAATAGGTGACTCTATAGTCAGGCACACTGACATCCCACTCACTAGGCTGGACAAGCAGAAGGTTACTGTTAGCTGCCTGTCGGGAGCCAGAATCCGCCACAAAACACAAGCACTCAGGTCACTCCAGAACAAGTACAAGTATGACTCTGTCATTGTTCATGTTGATGTGAATGACCTGAAACATACCTCCCTGGGCTACACGAAAAGAGACATGGAAGAGCTCTCTGATCATGCTGGTATGACCCTGACCCTGAGTAGCATCCTGCCCTCACCAAGAATGATACCTCAGTATAAAGAAAAAATTATTAATTTCAACAATTGGCTAAGCTTCTGGTGTCATTCAAAGGGGATCCAGTGTCTGTCAGCCTGGGACGACATGCTCAACAAGCCGCTTTGCTTCGCAAGAGACGGCTTGCACCTGTCACCCCTAGGCTTTCAAATACTGGCCAAGGCTCTTGCTGCCCCCATAGTGCCTTTTTTTAGGCAAGGCTCAAAAGTCAAACCCACCTCCATAAACAGCACAATTGACAAAAAACTGAGGGTTATGCTACTCAATGCCAGGAGTTTAAATCTCAAAATGAACACGCTCGAAGCACTCCTCAGTATGGAGAATGTCGACAACTGTGCAGTAACTGAAACCTGGTTCAAGGCTCCAGAGAGCACCCCAGCACTACTGGGCTACAACTCATACCACACATTTCGGCCACAGAACACAGACCGAAACACAAAAGGAGGGGGTGTATCCATATTCATCAAGGATACCTACACCTCCAGGTTAGTGGTGCAGCATGATGCCTCTGAGATCATCCATGTGCAACTAACATTGGGCAAATCTGCAATGCAAATTGTGGCCTGCTACAGATCACCCTCCATGACCCAGGACCACCACTCCACCTTTCTGGAGACACTGGAAAACATGAAGGTCCTACCGAACACCCTGATACTGGGTGATTTCAATTACCCTACCATTCACTGGGAAAATTACTCGAGTACAAATTCCCAGGCCTAGCGCTTCCTGGAATTCATCAACTCAAATGCCCTGGATCAGCTGGTAAACTCCCCTACCAGAGGTGAAAACATATTGGACCTGGTCATCACCAACATGGGCAACAGGTGTTCCACACTGGAGGTCAACCCGTTAGATCAGACCATAAACTAATCACTATGGATGTCCACACCCCACCACCACTCCCAACTAAGGAAACCACAGTAAAAATCTTTTCTAAAGCAAACTTCACCTTACTTAAGACAGAGGTGGTAAGTTTCACAGCCCCCACGCTAAAGGATAACACTGCCCAAGATGCAGAAACCTTTACAAATGCACTCTATGAGCACCTACAAGGATGCATGGATCATGCCATCCCTAGCAAAACCAAGACTCACTCCTCTGAGAGAAGGAATCCAGTTTGGTGGACCCCTGCAATAAACAGACTATACAATAGAAGGAGGAAACTAGTTCAGAAAAAAAAGCAAATCCCAAGAAGGAAAGACATCCCTGATCAGTATCAGTAAGAAACTAAGGTCCCTTATGAAATCATCCAAGGCTAACTTCGAAAGAAAAGTAGCCAAGGATTCAAAGGATAACCACAAAGCTTTCCTTAACTATGTTAAGAATCTAAGTGGCAACTCCCAGATATGCACTGAACTAGTGCAAAATAGCACAAAATATACTGAACCTACTGATATTGCCAAGATCCTGGCAGATAGATTCAGTGCAAACTTCACCCCCCTCTCACCTCCAAAAGGGCCCACAACAATACTGGAAAAGTGTAGTGTCCCAAAAATCACAGACGCACAGGTGAAAACAGCCCTTTCAAAAGCCAAAAACACAGCGTCAGTGGGACCAGATGGTGTCCCAGGCTGCAGCTTGCACGAACTACAGAACAAACTAAACCCCCACCTAAACACGCTGTTTAACCTCAGCTTCTCCACAGGCTACGTGCCCATAGAATGGTGCACAGCAACGTTTATTCCTCTCCATAAAGGAGGGGCCTCAACTGACCCTGGTAACTATCGCCCCATAAGCCTGACTAGCCTGGTCTGCAAGGCAATGGAGCGCATCATCATGGAACTCATTACCAAAGACATTGGAAACCTCCAAACACTTGACCCAACCCAGTTTGGCTTTGTTAAGGGCAGATCATGCCTACTAAACCTGGTTGACTTCTTCGAGACAGTTATGAAGGCCATAGATGAGGGAAAGGTGGTTCACACAGCCTACCTTGACCTCGCCAAGGCTTTGACACCATTCCCCACTCTGGTATTACAGAAAAACTCACCAGCCTGAACATAAACCCCTACGTCACGAGATGGGTTGCCAACTGGCTTACAGACAGAACTCACACGGTAAGAATAGCGGGATCCAGATCCGACTCTAAACCAGTCACAAGTGGTGTCCCACAAGGCTCGGTCCTGGGACCCCTGTTCGGCATATACTTCTCAGAAGTACAGGCAAACACAGGAGGACTATGGCTAACCAAGTTCGCTGATGACTGCAAACTGGGAGCCATAATTGACTCTCCGGCTGACACGGACATCCTCCAAAAGGACCTTACTGAGACGGACACCTGGTGTCAAAGTCATGGCCTCAAGCTAAATGCCAAAAAATGAATAGTCATCCCATTTGGGAAAAACAAAACATCCACGAATTACCACATAGGTGGCACCCCCCTTAATACAGAAGAGGTAATAAGAGATCTGGGGACCCAGGTAGATAGCAATCTCTCCTTTGACAATCATATTGCCAAAGTAGTTAGGAAATCCTTCTATGTGGCCCGTCTAATTACTAAAGGGTTCACATCTAGAAATAAAGAGGTTATAGTGCCCCTCTACTCGTCACTCATTAGACCCATCATAGAGTACAATGTCCCATTTGGGATGTACCTCACAAGACACTTCCAATAGCTGGAAAGACCACAAAAGTACCTCACCAAGAGGATTACTGGCCTCAAACATATGTCCTATGCAGCCCGACTGAAAAAACTCAGCCTGTACTCAGTGGCATATCGCTTACTCAGAGGTGATCTCTGCCTGACTTACAAAGCCATGTCCAACTCAGAATTGATGGACATGCTCCACCTAAAGAAATCCAAGTCACTGCGAGCCATGCGCTCTAGTGAGCTAAACCTCACCACAACAATAAATAGAAAATGCTGGAGGGATAGATTCCTGTCACAGAGACTCCCCATGCTTTGGAACAAAATTCCAAATTACATCAGGCAGAGCCCTTCACTAACACTCTTCAAGAGAAACCTTGACAAGTGGATGGGTAACAGAAAATACACCCCTGGGATCACTTCATTGGCTGTGCTTGACAGAGGATCAGTTAATTAATCAATGGGGCGGCGAAAGCCGACACACTATGGCTAGGGTTATAAATGCCCTCGGGCAGATAGCCTAGTACCTACCTATGAACCTATGAACCTATAGACAAAACACACACACCTCCGTCTGCTCTAAAGGAAGAGAGCAGCTGTGCACTCACCCGCGGTTTTAGATTGTGTTAATGAGGGGGTTTCTGGTGTTTATGGAGGTAGCAAGGTAAGGAAAGTTACTTTACTGTTCAAAAATCAAACTCCTTTCAATTTAGTCTTTGTTTCAGTGTTTGCTGAATTTCTTTTTTCTGGATGCTGTGAGTATTAGGAATGTTTTGTGTATGGTTGAGTTACTGAATTACATGTTGGTCTCTCTTGATTTTAGAGCTGTTGGGTTGACATACGCCGTCTTACAAGCAAAAGAATGTGTAACAGGCTGAAGTAGTGTGCTATCTGGGATGTGAAGTGTTTCCTAAGAGAAAGCACGTAAACTAAGATCCTTCATTAGTGTAGTGGGTTTACTGTGTAAATTCACATTCAGTTGTGTTAAAATACTTTTCCATGACATTGGTTTGAGTGAAAATGATGTACAAGTGTCTGATTATTTTTACATATGACGAAGAACTTGCATAAGTTACGAGTGTTGAATTACACTAAAACAGACATTATATTCACAAGTTTAGTGCTGCATCAAAAAATGCAGCTCATAACAGAACACTTGGAAAAATAACAGAATAATACTGGCAGCGCTAACAACTGTGTTGTCTTGTGCATTTGTTATTAGTTTGCTGCTTCGGTTAGTTATGGCATAATAAAATTATGCACAGTTGTTAGCGCTGCCAGTATTATTCTGTTATTTTTCCAAGTGTTCTGTTATGAGCTGCATTTTTTGATGCAGCACTAAACTTGTGAATATAATGTCTGTTTTAGTGTAATTCAACACTCGTAACTTAGACCTAATAGCTGATAGTGCAAGTAAAAATGTGGACTATTTTATCTCACAAAAAGTGGAAGAATACAAACTAAAGCAAACAAAAACCTAAATAACAACAACACAAAACTAACACCATTGTATAATAGAAATAACCCATTGCTGGATGTGGGTAATGCTGGATTTACCCACGGTTGGCATGGTTTGGTCATGTGCCCTCTTGACCAAACCATGCCAACCATGGGTAAATCCAGCATTACCCACAGCCAGCCGTGGGTTATTGCTATATAATAATATCAAAGTATCTTATAGTATTTGTGAGTAAAAATATAAATATTTAGTGGACGTGTTGAGAACTTATTTTTTCAGGACAAATGGGCCAATTTATGCATAAATGTACTGCATGCTTGCATAAGTGCATTGTGTATACTGTAGGAAGCATGTCTCCTGTCACTACTGTGATTCATAGATGTGGATTACATTACTGACAGCTAGGATGTGAAGGAAAGCCATTGTCTGTGAATGGTGCATAGGTATACATAGTAAAGAGTGCTACCATTTGAGTCACTGTTTAGCAAGTTTGTGCTACACAGCACAACAGGAAATAGATACTGTATATAGTTGTGGATAAGCCGAAAAGTTTATACCAAAAACCTGGCCTTAAAAAAACAGGTTCAACTTATGCATAAGATATACTACAATCAAAAAGAACTACATTTCCTGCACTCCTCCATAGTAGGTCAGCAGCCATGGGTATGTACTTCTTGACACTGTCTGTGGCCAGTGTGGTTGAGATGAGTATTCTGAAATATTGTAGTACTTACTTCATGTACACTGACAACCACTTATTCAGAATAAAACAGGTAAAGTATGCAAGAGTTATAAATGCACTTTTAACACTGGAGGCCAAACTCTCTCTTAAAACCAAAACTAATCTGATAGAGGTTGTCAGCGACACTCGCGTCATGCTTACTGCACAGGGTAAAGACCCTGCACATAAACCTACTTAAGCTGAAGCACTTACAGATAACCTTCCTAAAACACTAATACCTCCTGCTCAGCAAAATCAAAAAAGAATCCTCAGCCACAACTTAAACACTCCATTAAAACACCACCCACAGCTACACATAGTAACACTGTATCCAGTGCCTCTGCTGCTAAGCCCTTAAGACAAACCAGAGCAAAACCAAATTCCCCAGTCATTGGTGATTTCTATAGTGAAGCATGCCAGTGTCTCCCACACCAGACTAAGTAAGGAAAGAGTCACGGTTAGCTGCTTTTTCTGGGGCTAGGATATGTCTAGTCACACAGGCAGTCAGGTCATTGAACTACAGATACAAGTATTACTCTGTCATAGTCCACATATGTGTTAATGACCTGAGATGTACCTCCCTTGATTATGTGAAGCGAGACATGATCAAGCTTACTGATTATGTATCTCAGGCAAGTATAAGCCTAGCAGTGAGCAACATACTACCTTCTGCAAGGATGATACCACATTGCCAGTAGAAAATTATTTTAACAATTGTCTTGGCTTCTGGTGTCAGTCTGGGGGGTACGATATTTGATGACCTGGGAGGACATGGTTGACAGACCATGTTGCTTTGCCAGGGATGGGCTACACTTAACCCCTCTAGGCTTTTAGATATTGATGAAGACCTTTTCCACCCCCTTAGTGCCATTTGTTAAAAAATGCCAAACTGATAAATCTCCCAACTTAACCGAACATACAAAGAAATATCTGAAGGTAGTACTGCTCAATGTTAGAAGTCTTAACAAGAAACTCCACTCCCTGCAAGCCTTCCTCTCCCTGAAGAATGTAGACATCTGTGTAGTAACAGAGACATGGTTTAAAGTTATGGAGAGTACCCCAGCAGTGCAAGGTTATAATGCCTTCCACATCTTTCGACCAGCTATTGCACAAGAGGGAACTAAAGGCGTAGGAGTCTCAGTCTATATTAAAAATAATCTCGCATCCGGACTAGCTAAAGTATATGACCCACTGGAACTCATACACATGCACCTAATCATAAACAGGGTCTCATATCATAACTTTGCAAACTGTAGGTCCCCCTAAATGTCCCAGGAATCTCATATTGCCTATCTCAGTGTACTAGAGTCCCTCACTTTTTAACGCAATATGATCTTCATGGGGTATCTCAACTATCCCTCTATAGATTGGGAATCTTACACCATTTCTAATGCACAAGCCCAGCTATTCCCAAACGTTATTAATAACAACATTCTGGAAAAGCTGGTCCATTCTCCTAGCAGGAGTGCAAACATCCTTGACCTTGTACTTACAAATATGGGAGAGCGATGTTCCTCATCCAGTGTAATGTCCTCGCTCATCAGATTTGAGCCATAAGTCATTATTGCTTGAAATAAAAATTAAATCTGGGGACACCGCAAAACCAGAAACCTTTAGGAACTATTCCAAAGCTAACATCTCTCTACTAAACAACACCTTGCTAAATTCCAAGCACCCCCAAACCCATTAAACACCATGCTGAGCTATTTACAAAATCCCTGTACAGCTATATAGATAGCTGTATAGAGCGAGCTGTACCCACTCATGTTAAGAATAAGAAAACTCAAAAGACAAGCCACCCTGATGAAATCAAAATATCAATCAGTGATACAACAAAAGGAAAAGAAAATCTTGGCCAAGAGTAGGAGGAACAAAGCCCGCCATACTAAAATCCCCCTGGCCAATCTACACAGGCAACTAAGAAGGCTAATTAATACTTCAAAGGCTAAACCTGAAAAAAATATCTTCTCATGCCAAGGATGACGACAAAATTTTCTATAGCTGTGTCTGTAACTTCAAGGGAAATATGTAACAATGCTCAGAACATATTGTAAATGGCATCACCCACACTGATCCAGAGGCCGTTGCCAACCTTTTGGCTGACAGGTTCAGCTCAAATTTCTTCCCCCACCCCCCCATCCCCACCTCACTAGTCTAAAGTAAATACTGTATATCGCAATCTCGCCAACTATTAACAAGGTGCAGGTCTTCAGTGCACTTTCTAAGGCCAAAAATACTGCATCAATTGGCCTTGATAGCTTCTCGGGATGCTTACAAAATAGCATGAAACATGACCTCTCTGGTTCACAGGTTGGTACTAGGCTATCGGCCCTAGGACCTATACAAGTCTAGCCATAACAATTCCCTGGCTATTTCTTCCCACAATATTTACTTCCCTGGACCTCTGGTCCACTTGAATCACTTTTCAGCTGGAGTCTACAGTAGCGTTTTGTGCCCAAGGAGTGGAAGATGGCTGCATTCATTTCCCTGCACAAAGGAGGTCCAGCCACAGATCCAGATTAATACAGGCCCATAAGTCTGATTAGCCTCATATGTAAGGCCATGGAAAGAATCATCATGGACATTATAAATGAGTATATAGGTAATTTGCAAATGCTTGACCCATCCAAGTTCGGCTTTGTTAAAGGAGGGTCATGCCTATTAAATCTGGTGAACTTCTTTGAGAGGGTCACCAAAGCAATGGATGAGGGCAAGAGTGTGCATACAGCTTACCTCTACCTGGCCAGGGCTTTTGACACAATGCCCCATTCAGGTGTTATAGATAAGCTTACTAAATCAGGAATCATTTTTTTATTTTCCACTGGATAGCCATCTGGCTTACTGATAGGACCTAGGATGTCAAAATAGGTGAGGCCACCTCCACCAAGAGTCCCCCAGAACTCGGTACTGGACTTGTTTCTTTTTGGTATCTATTTCACTGAAGTGGAAACAACTGCTGAAGGTTTGTGGCCTACTAAGTTTGCAGAAGATTGCATGCTGGGGGTTATCATCAACTTCCCTACAAATACTAGCATTCTACAACCATCCCGTCTAATTACCATGTTGATAATGCACCCCTTAGAGTCGACCCAGTGGTCAGGCATATGGGTACTCACATAGACAGTAGCCTTACTTTTGACTAGCATGTGGACACAGTGGTGAGGAAATCCTTTTAACTTATAAGTGAGGACATGGCATCTAGGTGCAAAGAGATCATTATCCCACTATACTCTGCCTTTATCAGACCAATCATAAGAGTGCAGTGCTTTCTTTGGTATTTACCTGACCAGACATATGCAGCAACTAGTGCAAACCCCGGTTTACTATCATTTTGTCGTTCACACTTCAAGCGAATTATCGTTTATACGAACCATAGAAACGAAAATCCACTTCAGCAAACAACAAAAGAGTCGAATATGGAAGTGGTGAATGTTCGAATTCGACAAAATTCGAACATTCACCACACTTCTGCAAAAGGAATCACTGTGCAAAACACAGTAAAGACCGTGTTTGCAGGGGGGCAAGCCCCTGCACCCCCCACCTCCTGCTACTTATATATACAAACTCCAAGATCGCACTACAGTGAGGGAAAGGGTACATTTCCCAGTCCCCACTATAGTGCAGTCTGCATGAAAATGTAGAAAGTCACAACATCGAATGCTGTATTGCATTCGCTGTTGTGACTTTCTACATTTCATCATTGGTTCTATCAATACTATCGAATGGGCCGTATCGGACTAATGTAAATTGCAGGAAGTCCATTTGCCCATTTGATAGTAAACCGCAAACCCCATACTTATGAATCTGCTGCATATTCATAAATCATATATTACCAGATGTCTATGACAGAACATACTGGAGAGACAGCCATGTGTCCAAGAGACTGCCCCTCCTAGGGAATGGGCTTCCCATCCAAGTTCGTCTGTTACCCAATTTAAGCACAACATAAACCAGTGGATGGAGAACAGGAAATTTACACTGGGCCTGGCACCCATGTCCCTTATGGACAGAGGTAGCTTATAAATGCCTGGCCCTCAATATCCTACTTGGATACAGGACATCATTATTCTTTATGGAAAACTTAGCTAGGCTTAAAAAGGCTTCCCTGGGTCATTAGCCTTGTAACAATCTCTATGAATCTATAAAAGAAGTAATGGTACAGTAATGTATTTCAGTGTACTACTGCTACTGTAATCAAGAGTCACATGGCTCAACTTGGTCACTGCAGTTATGATAACAAAAAAAATATTGCAGCTGTGAACAATATGTACAGGTACTGCTACCCAGATGTAAGCATTTATGGTGCCCTTTAGAGAAATATGCAAGATAATAAACATCCATGGTGTCTTACCAGAGAAACTGCCAAGAGGGAAAACATATCTGAAGATCAGTAACTTGTATTTTTCTTCCTTTACATAGCTTTGCATTTATTTAACATTTGTTTACTGGGAAATTTTGACCAGGACAGAGCCCATTTTCAGTGGAGGACCAGGGAGAAACACTCCAGATGCATGTATTTGGAATGTGGGAGGAAACTGGAGCACCCTGAGGAAACCCACACAGACACAGGGAGGACATGCAGACTCTGCACAGAAGACACCCTATCCAAGAATCAAGCTAGAGAACCTCTTGGTGTGACGTGACAACACTAACCACTACACCACTGCACCACCCATTTATTTATTTTTTCATTTATAGTAAATGAGAGACAACTTGAAAGAAATTGAAGTTTAAATATCTGCACAAGAAAAAAATGTCTCTTATATGTATGTTGTCGGGAAGCACTGATATTAGCTGAACTGCTGTCATTCACAGCCACCCACTCTCATCCCAATCACTGTAATTATAAAAAAAAGAATGGAGTACTGCTGTGAACAGTATATTACTACCACTACCCATAAATAGAAAGAAACCTACAAGAGATGAACATCCCACAAAACTGACAACTTGTATTTTAATTTTTTCCTTTTAAGTATTTTTACATTTATAATAAATGCAAAGATGTTATGTGATCCTATCTCGCCTACATTCTGTACTGATGGGCTCGGAGCCGATCCCTCGGCTCCGACTGCACGCTATGCTATAGAGCGAGGCCTCTTATTGGCTGAGCTATCTTTATCCCAGGATGCACCACCACTGATCCCCCAGATCTCGTTTGCTGCTTACAAAGCTTAGACGTGGTCTCAACTTGGCTGGGCTAAGTACTATTTATTTAGGCTTTTTCCTGTCAGAAATTTGCTTGATTTAAACCCAAAAGCTGTTTTAACAGCTATTGTTGCTATATTGTTGTTGTACGAACGTGTATTGGTAGTTTTGGTAGAGGATTTCGTGTTTTTTCCTGTCAGGGAAGGTTTCCCGTTTAACTTAGAGGGGCCTTCCCCTGTTGTTTCTACTACCTTGGTTTTTTGTGTGTGGGTCAAGTACCCATTTAGGTTAGAGGGTCTTGACCCTCTCTATCTCTCTTCTTCTGTAGAAAATTGTTTCTTACTGTATTTAAAAAAAAAAAAAATATATATATATTTTATTTTTTGACTTTAATATTTTAAAGTAGGGATTTTGTTACTTGCTGTAACCCTTCTTTTTTGATTGTTTGTAGACAACTGTGTTTGACTTTGGCTATGTCTAAAGAACACAAACCCTCCGGGTTTAAGAAATGCACGAGGTGTGGTTTCAAAATGTCCATAACGGACGACCACTCCTATTGCTTAGGTGCCAAGCACCTACAAGAGTCGTGTAGTGTGTGCCACGCTTTCTCATCAAGAGTCCTCCAGGAGAGGAAGAACAAATTAATCCTCAAGGGGTTAATCAAGCCATCCTTCGAGGAGGCTTTATCTTCCTCTCCTTCTCCTTCCAAAAAGAAGAAAGCGTCGGCTCCGACCAGTCAGTCGGAACCGACTGCAAAAAAATCTAAGCAGACTTCTCCATCGGCTCCACGGACTTCGGAGCTGAGGGCAGAACGGTCTGCCTCGATGCCTCCAGCCTCGACCCCTCTGGTTTCGGAGCCGAGGACTGGAGTGTCGAGAGGCGGGTCACCCTCATCGGCTCCACTGATATTGGAGCCGATAAGGATTACCGGCTCAGACTCTTCCCCTTCGGAGCCGAAGTCCTTATCGGCACCGAGGGAAATTACCTTGAGATCTCCCTCGGAGCCGATAGTGGTAGAGTCCATTCGGAGCCGGTCCCCGAGCCCTTCGGAGCCGATGGAGAAATCGGTTCGGGCCCAATTGGTATCCTCTAGATCATCCAAGATGTCTGATTCGGACATCGACAGGGTGCTCCTTAGACTCTTCCAGTCTCCGGTGTTCCAAAAGCTAGTTTCGGCTCCAGCCCATTCGGCTTCGGAGCCGATGGTCCACTCCCCTACTGTGGTTCCTCCTCCAACAGCTTCGGCACCGTTGGAGCCAGCACTGATGGAACCGGTGGAGGTTTTAGGGTCGGGCCCGACCCTTGCTCCAACTCCGGCTCTTGGGTCGGAGTTCAGTACACGGACTTCCTCCTTCGGCCCTGGGGGGGAGGCTTCGGGATTGATGCTTTCGGTCCCAAGTCTCCCTCTTGGTGCATCGGCGGCGGGAGTGCCATCCACTGTCATGGCCACGGAGGTGGGACCCTCCCAGGATTCTGGTGGTCCCGCCTTCAGGGCTATGAGGAGTGCATTAGCCAAATCTTCCTTGGCTACCTCCACGGTTTCCCCAGCGCCATCCCTGCATACAGAGACTGGGTCTTTGGCAGTCCCCCTGTCCTTAGACAGCGGAGCCCCCGGGCCTCAGGTTACCCCCGCTGGGGTTTCTCCCCCTCCTGGAGGTCCTTCTGAAGCCTCTTCGGAAGAACCCCCCAGGAAGAGATCGTGCAAGAACCCCCCAGGAAGAGATCGTGCAAGAGGAAGCACGTTGACTCCCCTGATGAGTCTCTGACATCAGACACTGATCTCGATGATGCAGAGGGGTCCCCTAAGTCGTCCTCGGATGATGTCTCCTTTGCAGACATCCTGGAAGCCCTAAAACAACGAGGCGGCTGGCAGTCCAAACCTCCCTCTGCTGATGAGTCAGTGTTCCTGAAGGCCTTCGGGGCTCAGCCCTCCGCCTCCTGGGTGTCTCCGCCCTTCGATGAGCTCTTGGATTTGATCTGTCGGGCTGGGAACACCCAGACTCTGTGGAACCGGTGCCTGCTCGTCCGAATAAGTTCCTCTCTGCACCCCCTGATAAAGAATTTCTGACTAAAGGTGTGGCTGTAGATGCTTTGGTGGTGGCATCTGCTACCCAGCAAGATGTAGCAGAGGCTTCGACGTCCGTCCATCCTCCTAATAAGGAGTCTAGGAGCATGGATCGGTACGGCAAGCGCACCCTCAGTTCAGCGGCCTTTACATTGAGGTCCTTGAACTACCTTACGCACTTTACCAGATTTCAGAGGGATCTGATTAAAGAGTTATCCGATACCCTCTTGGGTAACCTGCCTGAGGAGCTGGCCCAGACGGTTGGCTCTCAGCTGGCTACAATGTCGTCCATCTCGAACTCGTCCATGAGGCTCATTTCTTATGCGGCCGAAGGGGCGAGTAGAGCGGCGGGTACAGGCATTGCTCTACGGAGACAAGCCTGGCTCCGCCTGTGTCATTTCGCGGAGGCCTTCAAGTCTTCCTTTGCCGACGCCCCCTTTGATGGGTCCTCCCTGTTTGGACCCAAGGTAAAGGACACACTAACCCGCTGTGAACAGGAGGGTAAAACTCTGACTGCCGTAGGGGCACGATTTTCCACTCCCTTTCGGCCTTATCCCAAGGCTAAAAGAGGAGGGAAGATGTGGTTCCGTAGATCTCAGAAGCCTTACCCCTCTCAGCAGGAGGATTCCCCTTCCAGAGGCAGAGGAGGGGGAAATTCTTCCGGAAGACGCCGTCCCAGAGGCGGCAGAGGCCCTCGCAACACTGGAGACCGTGATTCCTTTCGTGGCTCTTCAGCCTTTCATAGTCCCTGAGGGATTGCCCGGCTGTGCTGCTCCGGAGCCAGTCGGGGGTCGTTTCTCGAAGCACCTAAAAGCCTGGGAAGGTATCACTCAGGACCGATGGGTGCTTCGAATTATCGCCGGAGGTTACTCCATCCCATTCTCTCATCCCCCCTTTCAGTCCAAAAAAATCCCGGACCCGCCACCCAGTCAGCGGGATACTGCAGCCTCAGAAGCTTTAAAGCTGCTGCAAAAAGGAGTCATCCAACCGGTCCCCGCAGACCAGATCGGATTAGGGACTTACTCAAGATTCTTTTTGGTGCCAAAAAGGACCGGGGACTTGAGGCCCATTTTGGACCTCAGCATCCTAAACCGTTCAGTCAAAAAGTCCAAGTTCCGGATGGTCACCCTACAATCCATTCTCCCACTGCTGGAGAAAGGTGTTTGGATGTGCTCCATAGATCTCAAGGACGCTTATTACCATATCATGGTACATCAAGCGTCCAGGAGACATCTGCGCTTCAGCCTAGGAGGCAGTCATTTTCAGTTTCGCGCGCTGCCCTTTGGTCTCACCACAGCCCCCAGGGTGTTCACCAAGTGCTTGGCAGTCGTGACTGCTCACCTGAGAAGTCTAGGATTCCAGGTGTTTCCGTATCTAGACGACTGGCTCCTAACTGCCACCTCCAAGCATCTACTACTGCAGAGCCTACAAGCCACTGTATCACTGGGCAACTCCCTTGGAATCACCTTCAATTGGCCAAAGTCTGTGTTGCTGCCATCTCAACGAATAAGATTCATAGGGGTAGAGATAGACTCAAACCAAATGCGGGTCTATCTACCTACAGACAGAATTCAAACCATACAGACTCAAGTTCGAGCCTTACTTCCCAGGTCCAAAGCCCCAGCCAGAATGGTCCTGCAGCTATTGGGATCTATGTCCGCCACGGTTCTTCTAGTCCCCTTGGCAAGGTTGCACATGAGAATTCTCCAGTGGCTTCTTTCAGCTCAGTGGTCCTTTCAGGAACTCCCTCTCAGTCACCTCATATGGATCACGGAAACATGCAAACGGGACCTTCGCTGGTGGCTAGTGCCCTCCAATCTGGATCAGGGACGACCCTTTGTTCTACCTCCTCCGGTGGCCACTTTGACCACGGACGCCTCCCAGATGGGGTGGGGGGGGGCATTCCCTGGGCAGGTCAGTCTAAGGCAAATGGCACCTGGAAGAGACTTTACTTCATATCAACATCTTAGAAATGAGGGCAGTACTTCTGTCTCTTCAAGCCCTTCACGATTATCTCCCTCAGGGCGTAATTGCTGTTCACTCAGACAACATGTCAGTTGTCTGGTACCTGAACAAACAGGGAGGGACCAGATCCTACCCTCTTTGCAGAGAAGCCATGAGAGTTTGGGAATGGGCAGTCTCGACCAAACGCTTCCTAGTGGCTACTCACATACCGGGCAAGTCCAATGTGATAGCTGACAGATTGAGCAGAACCATCCTCTCTCCTCACGAATGGTCTCTGAATATGACAGTGGCAAGTCAGATTTTCAACAAATGGGGAGTTCCGTGTTGCGACCTATTCGCGACTGCTCTGAATGCGAAGTGCAAAGAATTCTTCTCCCTAACCCCGGCTCCGGGGAAGAGCCCCATGGACGTGCTAGTCCGTCCTTGGCCCACCGGCTTGCTTTATGCCTTCCCTCCAGTTCCTCTCCTTCCCAGGGTGATTCAAAAGGCATCTCTCTTGGGGAGCAAAATGATCTTAATTGCTCCTTACTGGCCCCGTCAAGTATGGTTTCCCTATCTTCGGAAATATGCTCTGGAAGGTCCATGGTTCCTGGATCAGATCCCAGACCTACTGGTTCATCAGTCGGGACTATTCCACCAGTCCCTACACACCTTAAAATTGACGGCTTGGCTCCTCCTCTTCCGACTATAGTTAGGAGTCATACATTGGATCCAGATGTTGTACACATATTGTCTTCGGCTCATAAGTCTGCTACAAAGAAACTGTATTCTAGCAAATGGATAAGATTTGCTATTTAGGCTCAACTCCGGGGCCTGGACCCCATTTCTATTCCCGTGGCAGAAGTACTAAAATTTTTAACTTCTCTTTTCAATCAAGGCTCTTCAGTTTCTACCATCAAGGTACAATTGGCAGCAATTTCTAATTTTCACCAATCGATAGACCCACCTTTAATGAGCAACAGATTGTGTAAGACCTTATTGAAAGGTGCTGCTCTATTAAGACCTCCGATTTCTCATCCTGCACCTCCATGGGATCTCGATATAGTGTTACGTGCCTTGACTTCTTTCCCCTTTGAACCGGCAGCTACATGTGATCTAAAGTTTCTATCATGGAAGACAGCTTTTCTGGTGGCTATTACTTCTGCCAGAAGAGTTTCAGAGCTTCAAGCTTTGTCAGTAAAACCCCCGTACTTATTTTTTCACAGACAGAGTATCCCTCAGGCCAAATCCTTCCTTTGTCCCTAAAGTTTGTTCTAGTTTCTGCTTACAACAATCGTTAGAGCTTCCAGTTTTTTTCCCAAAATACTCTAACAAAGCGGAGTTCATATTCCACACACTAGATGTCCACAGGCAGTTACGTTTTTATTTAGACAGGACCAAACAATCAAGGAAAACAGATCAGTTGTTTGTATCCTTTGCAGACAATAAATTGGGCAAAGCTGTCACAAAGGTCACTATTGCCAAATGGATCAGGGACTGTATTACTCAAGCTTATTTTTATTCTAACAAAGAGCTTACCACCTCTGTCAAAGCTCATTCTACAAGGGCTATGGCTACTTCTATAGCATTTCATTCTAAGCTTGCTATTAGTGACATTTGTGCTCTTGGCTACATGGTCTTCCCCACACCTTTATTTCCCACTACAAATTGGACGTGGCATCTAGAGGACGAGCTTCATTTGGTTCCACAGTGCTCAAGAGTGTTTTCCAATGAGCCACCCGGGATTTAGGTGCTAGGGACGCTGTCCCATCAGTACAGAATGTAGGCGAGATAGGATCACATAACATCTTTTAGTTATGTACTCACCATAACTTTAGATGTTTGGGATCCATCTCGCCTACATTCCTAATAACCCACCCTCCTTCCCCCTTCCTTGGAGATCAGAGGATATCAGAAGGTCCGAATCCTGTTGTTTCATCTTGAAACATCTAATAATGTTATATAAACAAGGTGTGCATGTGTGCATGAATGCGGACAAACAAGATCTGGGGGATCAGTGGTGGTGCATCCTGGGATAAAGATAGCTCAGCCAATAAGAGGCCTCGCTCTATAGCATAAGCGTGCTGAGTCGGAGCCGAGGGATCGGCTCCGAGCCCATCAGTACAGAATGTAGGCGAGATGGATCCCAAACATCTAAAGTTATGGTGAGTACATAACTAAAAGTTATGTTAAATGAATAAACATATAAAGGCCTGCAAGAGAAAAATCCCTGAAGTGTCTATTGCTAGAAAGCACTGAGATCACCTGTGCCGCTACAGTCCCATTTGTACCCCAGTCATAGTAATCATAATAAAAAAGGAAAATAATGAATAAATCGCTGCTAGGAGAAGTGTGTACTGTTAGGTGTTCTTGTAAGAAACAATGCCCAGAGCAAAGTATTTGCTGCACTCATTCACAGACAAGCATACAGCAATCCTGTTCACTGTTATTTCAGGTAGGAAAAATAATAAAAAAAAATGATCGACTTGCTGCCCACAAATATTAACACGTCAACTTATACAAGAGTCAGTGTATTTTATTTTTTTTGGGGGAGGGGTTGTCATAATTGCCCATCAGTTTATAGATGAGGTCTACCTAAACAAAATTATATACTGCACAAAGTAAGATATATTATACTTTACTGTCTAGCCACTCCCAAGTGATCTGTGCTGTGCTGTCATGCTGTACAGCTGTTCATAAAAATCATTCATGGCATGATGGCAGAGCTAGGGACATTTATTTATTTTGGTAATGAAGGAATCAACTACTGTGGTACCTTCTGCTGGCTGATATTTGGGCGTATTAGTCTGTATGTGGGGGGCAGGGGCATGTGTGGTTGTGGTAGTAGGTTTGCCTAAACTACAGGACACTATGTGACCAGTAGGAGTCTTGCTAATGAAAAAAAGAATTTTAACTTTTTTTTTTGCACTGATGCTGCTACATAGTTCTGTTAAGTGAGCAATACATCAGCAGAGAAGGGGGAAATGGTTTAGTGGAAAGCACTACACCATCTATAGATACAGGGTACCCCATTGGAACCGGTCTCTATGCAGTTGGTGTAGTGTTTGTGAATCTCTTATGATCCTGGGGGAGCAGAGATTTACATGTGTACTTCATGCACAGTTCCAAGGCTTTGAATGTCATTAGTCATGTAAAGGCTGTCACACTTTTATTGCATGTGGTTATGTATTAATTGTTATCCAGGACTACTACAAGCGTCCGGAGCCCCAGATGCTGAAAGACCACTATCTCACAACCAGGAGTTTGGGTGTCTCGTAGCTCACACGCTGGAGGCCCATGCTCAAACACAACATCTTTGGGCTAGGTGTGGCAGTGACAGTGAGGCTGCCACACCTCTCCCGAATGCAGTAGCCAAATTCAAGCAAGGTAATTCTGGCAGCAGTGGGAAGGAATTGGGAGTGAGTAGTAGTTCAGGTTAGGGTTTCAGGCAGAATTATAATTAGGGAGCGAGAGGAGAGTTTAGGGTTAGGGAACCATCAGGGACTTTAGGTTTAGAAAACATGAAGGGAGTTTTAGGTTTAGGGAGTGGGGTTTTATGGTTAGGGAGCAATCAGGGCCTTTAGATTTAGGAGGTGGGAAGGGGATTAGGGAACAGGAGGGGAGTTTGGGCTTAGAGAATTTGAGTGGAGTTAGGGGGTTAGGGAGTAATTGAGGACTTCAGATTTAGAGAGCAATAAGGATAGAGTTAGTGAGTCGAGTGCACTTCTTCAGGCAGGGAACAGATTTGAGTCAGTGTTATGATAGAGCTGTGCAGTTCAGTAGGGTCAAGTGGTGGGGGAGTTATGTAATTAACTATGACTGGGCTAGTGGGAGCTAGCGGTTGCCATTTAGAGCAAGTATGTAGCGAGTGCTGGTAGGTGACCCTTCAAATCCATGTCAACAGTATAGTCCCCCCTCATTATTAGTGCACTGCACATTTCTTAAAAACACCTGATACTGGGACTACTACTCCAAGACATTTTCAAAACAGAATTATCCCATGGAGATCTAATAAAGTGTGTGATGTGCACATAATTAAGTAAATGTTCATTAAACAGAGTTTTTAAAGATTGACTCCTTTAATCACAAAGCTTGGGAGTAGAACTCAAAGTAGGAGAAAAGTTAGATTATTGTGGAATATTTGCCTTTTAAAAGTAAACAAGTGGAACCAATGTCATAATTCATATTACAGTGCCAGGTGCATATATCAATGTAAAAAAATTCAGTGTAAAATGGTTTAAATTACTTTATTTAGATTTAATTGCTTATTATTCCATGAAAACTTGAATCAAGGTATCGGCTGATGCACAGTTTGATAGATTTTTGTTTTATATGACTCCCAGTGGCTTCATTTAAACATATTTCCAAAAATGTTTTAATGATATATGCTGTCAAATAACACTGCACCACTCTGCTACCTTCTGTATGATAACATCAAATCCATATTCATGCACAAGATACACTGACTGGACCATTTAGAAAAACTGAAATCTAACTTTTGGAGTTGTGACTTTTTCAGAGATAGTATGACAGCTGTGCTTAGAGGAATGGTGAAGGATTAGTGCTTTTAATTGTATATTTCTATCTGTTTACTGTTTTATTAATTCATGGGTTGTCAAGAAAACTCTTAACTGCTTGTAAAGCAATGCTTTTTGTTAAACTGATGTGTTTTTGTGCATATATTTTCTCCCAGATATTATCTTGTGGTTGCATCCAGTATACTGCAGTTTCAGAACAGTATAGTAGCTTGCTATAATGTGGTAGATTTCTTACTGAAATATAGTGGTGCCATACTAAGGTTATGCATCATTGTCAAATATGTTTTCTGTAAAATGAGTATCAACAGCACATGTAATACATTAGAACAAATCAGAGATGTGATACTGCGATTCTCCGTGCCACAGGTGCTATAAAAGGTAGTGCAGATAGCATGGTGTCATGTCACATTTAAGGTATAATGTCAGTTTTTTTTAAGTTACACATAAGATATGCTCTCAGTTTTGGACAAATTGGATGCCACTATAACTGTTAAGACATGATAGTAACAAAGTGCAACTGCTGTATTACAGTATCAGTATGTGTAATGTGAGGGATATGGCAGGATAAAGAGGCATTTAAAAGTAAGATATTGGCAATGATTCAAAAGTGGGCCCTGATACAAGCAGTAAGGCTGTGACAAAAAGGTCTTTTTAGCTCACTCGCAGAACCCAGAGATCTGATGTTGTTAATCTTCATTCATTCCTTATTGATGGGTGTCAATTCCATCCTCGGAACCGAGTCGGCCTTGTAACAAGCTCGTGCCAGCCAAAAAAACTCTTGAGCTAAGCTTTACCCAAAATGCCCCTCTCCCTCTTACCTCAGATCTCGTTTGCTGCATAGATATCAAGATGTGTCAAGCCAGCTCTCAGCTAAGTACTTTAAAAAAGTTATTATTCTAAAACTTTTTCTACAGTTTTTTCTCTTTTTTACTTTGATAATCCCCTTCTTCTAGTAGTCGCTAAACCTTTACTCCATATTAAACTCCTTTCTCCTGCTTTCCTTACCAACTTTGTAATCTCTAGTACCATCGTTGGTGCAGGCCTTCCCTTTCTCTCTACCTTTTTTCTCCTTACCTCTTGAGGTAATCTTAATACCATAGTTGGTATCCCTTTCCTTTCAAAAAAAACTCTCCTCTTTCTGCTTTTTTCTTATATAGAGTTTGTAAGTTGTATTGTTTTTTATTTGTGATAGATATACACTACCAGTTGTTCCCACCATGTCTGAAAAGAAAGGGATAACAGGTTTCAAGCAATATGACCAATGTGGTCACAAAATGTCCAACTCGGACACTCATTCATCTTGGGTCTACTGCCTGGCTGTTCTGCACCTCTCTATTCAACTGCCTTGTGAAATTTGTAAAGGGTTCAGTTAATGTACCCTAAATGAGAGAAAGAACAAACTTACTCTAAATGGCCTTCTAAGAACTCCCTTTTCAGAAGCTATTTCTGGGTCAGAGGGCTCACCCCCTCCTGAGAAACAGCATAAGAAAAGAGGTCATTTAGTCCCTTCCTCACCTCATTCTGGTGACAAGAAATCTACTGAACCAAAACTGAAAATACCTAAATTGGCACCAACGAATTCAGCTCCGGGGCCTCAACCACCCTCTACGGTGCCGACCTCTGTTCTAAAGCCACGATGGTCGACTTTGGTGCTGTCTTCGGAGACATTGCCTCCGGCACCAGCCACGGTACCGATATTGCCCACTGCACCGACCATGATTTCAACAAGTGCTTCAGCTCCATCCTATTTGGCACCAACAATAGTGCATCCAACACCTGTCACCTCCCCCCTCCCTATACATCGTACTGGTCCTGAGACCACTGTGCCAATAGGAGAAACTGTACCTCGGACCCAATACTCCCCTACAGCAGATCCTTTCTTTGGGCAGCAATATAGCCCTTTTTTGGAACAGCCTGATTCTCCACTGGGGATATCTACCCAGTCTTCCAGGAGCCTCTCGGAACTGGACGTGGTGCGACTTGTATATCAGCTGCTGACAGCCAGAGGGATTTCAGCACCTTCCAGGACTCCCCTCCCAACCGGAGTTGAGAGTTTTTCTCCACGGACTCCTGCATATTCTCCTCCTTTGACCTCCTTGCAGGTATTGAAGCACCCGGCACTGACCCCTGTTCCGATTCCCACTTCTGTTCCACTGGCGGACCTCACCATGGTTCCAGAGCTGACCCTTTGGTCATCAGCTCATTTGGAGCTGAGCCTTCCTCAGGATTATGACTGGGCTGCCAGCACCGTGACCCCTAGTACGGTGCCGATTTTTTTTCTACGGTGCCATCTACGAAGGTTCCGGGAGCCTTGGCAGTACTAAGTCCTCTTGGGGCTCCTTCCTTGGGAGTGGGCTTGTCGGAGCGGGGTATGACCCCAGTTCCAAGGTTGTCCTTCTCGGTTAGAGGCTCCCTCCCCTCTTCAGGCGGACCAGCTTTCCAAGGGATGGAGAGGGCCCTTGCCTCTGTAGGCAAACCATCAGCATCGGAATACCAGATATGTCCTCCCTCTGAACAGCAGCTGACTCAGGCCACAACATCGGGACATCAAGCACAAGAGTCTCAAGATGCCCTAATGCAGGGTGCCCTGTCTTCAGAGTCCTTGTCAGAAGACATCGCTGAAGAGGTATCAAGTAAGGGATCGTGCAAGAAGAAGCACGTGGGCTCCCCTGAAGAGTCCATCACCGAAGATATGGACTACGATGAAGGAGAGGGGTCCCCACGGTCGCCCCTGAGAATGTCTCCTTTGGAGCCCCTGAGAATGTCTCCTTTGGAGACATACTGGAAATTTTAAAGCAGCGGGGAGACTGGAAGTCCATCAACCCCTCGTCTGAGGAGTCTGAATTCTTGCAGGCTTTTCGTGCTTGACCCTCTACTTCCTGGGTGACCCCACCTGCAGACGAACTAGTCCAACTTGTAGTGCAGCACGCATGGAAGAGTCCTGATAGTACTGATCCAATCCTACAGAGACCAGACAAAATTTTGTCCCCACCTGAAGAAAGTCCAAACTGGTCCAAAGGCTACCAGCAGACACTATGGTGATGGTGGCGGCCACTAAGAAAGAGCTCACCAAGGAGCGCCAGACTGTCCACCCCCCAAACAGGGAGTCTCGAGCGGTGGACAGGTTAGGGAAGCAAGTGTTTGCTTCATCGACCTTTGCCATTTGGTCCTTAAATTACTTGGCACACTTTACTAGGCTTTATAGAGAGCTAATCTCTGAACTCTCCGGTACCTTAACAGGAGTAGTTTCTGATGAGGTACAGGACAAAGTTGCCTTGCAGCGTGCGACCCTGGAATCTATATCCAACTCGTCCATGCAGTTAAATGTCTCACGCTACTGAAGGGGTGGCTAGATTTGCGGGTTCAGGTGATGTCATGAGATGTCACACCTGGATGTGCCTTTGTGACTTTGCGGACCCTTTTAAATCTTCCCTTCTTAATACTCCACTGGAAGCTTCTTCCCTTTTTGGCCCAAAAGTGAAAGACACGTTAGCCAGGTGTGGAAAGGATGGCAAGACCCTGTCTGCCATGGCGTACGTATTTCCACCCCTCAATGATCTACTCTAGGAATCAGAGGAGTGGAAAGATGTGGCACAAGAAATCCCTGGGTCCTTTCCATGACACACATGGCGTGTTTACTCCCCAGGACAGAGGGAGTAGCTCATTGGGAAGACACCACTACAGAGGCAGAGGGGGTTCGCGTAACCAGGTGTCCAGAGATTCTTTCTCTGGACAGCCCTACCAACGCTCCTGAAGAGCAGCCCGATTGCTTTCCTCTGGAAGCAGTCGGGGGACGTTTCTCTCTGCACCACCATGCCTGGCAAACAACCACAGATTCTTGGGTGCAGACTGTAATAGCCAGAGGTTATCACGTACCCATCAGTATTTCTCCAAAGCCGTTAAGGCACATTCCCAGTGTTCCACCCAGTCAAAGGGAAGCAGCAGCTCAAGAAATATGAAAGCTGTCGCACAAAAGAGTCATCTAAGCAGTCCCACCAGACCAAATAGGATCTGGATTTTACTCAAGGTTTTTTTTTAATGCCAAAAAAGACAGGGGATTGGAGACCAATCTTGGATCTCAGCATTCTGAACAAATTTGTCAACCAAACAAAATTCCGAATGGTCACGGTTCAGTCTATCCTACCCTTCCTGGAGAAAAACTATTGGATGTGCTCAATAGATCTTCAGGATGTGTATTACCACATAAAAATGGACAAACGCTCCAGAAGATTTCTTCGCTTCTGTCTGGGAGCCAATCATTACCAATTCTGGGCACTCCCTTTGGACTCTCTCCAGCCCCCAGAGTGTTCACCAAATGCATGGCAGTGGTAGCAGCTCACTTGAGACTGCAAGGATTCCGAGTGTTTCTGTAGTTAGACGATTGGCTCCTTACCACCCCCCACCAAGCATCTACTGGTTACAGCCTTAAACTACACTCTAAAACTAGCAGAATACCTAGGAACCTCTATAAACAGGGAGAAATGCAAGTTGACTCCTTCTTAAACCTTAGAATTTATAAGAGCAACTTTCGATACCCAATCTTGTCAAGTCTCCCTGCCAGATCACAGATTAGAAAGACTGAGGTCCCAACTCCGGGTGATATTCTTTCAAGACAAGGTTCCAGCTCAGGCTGTCCTTCAACTTTTAGGATCAATGGCAGCTTCAAATACAATAGCTCCCCTAGCGAGGCTGCACATGAGACTTTTTCAGTGGCTCCTGCTAACACAGTGGTCCCCTTCGCACCATCCTATGTCCTTTCAGATCCACATAACAAAGCGATGCAAACAAGATTTAACTTGGTGGATGAAGCCAGAAAAAAACTTATGGAGTCGCCCCTTCTCCCCATCTCAGCCCAAGGCCACAGTGACCACGGACGCTTCCCTGATAGGGTGGGGGGGGGGTTAGGAAAAGATGGTCCAAGGCACTTGGTCAACCATGGAGGCCAATCTGCATATCAGTGTTCTAGAACTGAGGGCAGTGCTTCTGGTGTTGCAAGCATTCCAGTCTGTCTCCCGTCAGGAACAATTGCTATACAGTCCGACAACATGTCAGTGGTCTGGTACATCAACAAACAAAGGGGAACCAAATCCTACCCATTGTGCCTAGAGGCCATGAGAATTTGGCAATGGGTGATGGCTTCCATCCACTTTCTGATAGCAGTGCACATTCCCGGGCATTCCAACGTGATTGCAGACAAACTGAGCAGATGTATCCTCCTGCCTCATGAGTGGTCCATCAATTCAACTGTAACGGTAAAGATCTTCAGACGCTGGGGCCAGCCTTGCTGCAACCTGTTCACCTCTCCAGCAAATCACAAATGCAGCAGCTACTTTTCCCTAATTCCCCCGCAGAGGGAGTCCTCGAGGGACACTGTACTACACGATTGGCCCACGGGACTTCTGTATGCTTTCCCTCCCCTTCCCCTGATCCCACAATTTCTAAAGGAAAGCCCTTCAGCTGAAAAGCAGAGTAGTCCTCATTGCACCCTACTGGCCCTGATAAATCTGGTTTACCTTCCTTTGGCCTCACCTAGTATGCTTGGTTTCTCCACTTCCAGTAATTGCCAGGCAGAATAACCTTACCTCCCTGGTACATAACATTCCTCTGGCTTCACATAAGCCATCCACCAGGAAAATCTATCTTAGCAAGTGGAAGAGATTCCTTATTTGGTCTCAACAGAGAGAACTAGACCCTTGCTCAGTTCCTGTTAGTGTGGCTTTGGATTATTTGTCAGGTCTTCTTCATTACGGCAGCCTCCACCATTAGAGTACACTGTGCTGCTATCTCAAACTTCCATAATGGATTCCAAGACTCATCCTTAATCTCCCATCATCTCTGTAAAACCGTCTTGAAAGGGGTCTCACATATCAGACCACCCTTCAAAGAACCAATCGAACCTTGGAGTTTAACACTAGTACTGCAATCCCTGACACAATCACTTTTCGAACCTGCTGCTACTTGCGATATGAAGTTCTTATCCTGGAAATCCCTATTTTTAGTAACCATCACCTCAGCAAGACGCATATGAGCTTCAGGCCACGTGCATAAAGCTCCCTTACATGGTCTTTCATAAGGGCAGTGTATCACTCCAGACTAACCCTTCTTTCCTGCCCAAAATTATTTCAGAATTGACAATTAACCAGACCATTGACCTACCAGTCTTTTTTCCAAACTATTCAAGCAAAGGAGAATGCTGCCTTCATTTGCTGGATGTCCATAGGCAATTAAGGTTTTATCTGGACAGAACTAACTCAGTATGTAAATCAGACCAGTTGTTTGTTTCCTGTTCATGTTCTAAATTGGGAAATTCTGTTTCTAAAGTGGCCTTATCTAAGTGGTTGAGAAATTTTTCGAATTTTCTTGGTTGAGAAATGTGTCTACCAACATAATCAAATTCCTCTAAAGAACAAAGTCAAAGCACACTCCACTAGATCAGTGGCGACTTCTGTAGCTTTTCACTCAAGGGCTTCAGTGGATGATATCTGTGCAGCTGCAACTTGGGCTACACCTCATACCTTTATCACTCATTATAAATTGGATTTGGTCTCCAGGGGGAGAGTATATTTTGGTTCAATGGTACTCAGGAACGAACTCCCCTAAGGGCCTCCCAGGACATAAAGTAGCTAGGGACTCTGTCCCATCAGTAAGGAAAGAATGAAAATTAACATCAGATAAAGAAGTTATGTTCTTACCATAATGTTCCATCTTTGTTGTTCATCTTCATTCATTCATTACGTCCCACCCTCCTTCCCCCTCCAAGGGGCTCCTGAAGGTCCGGATTTGGCCCAAATCCTGCTTTAGGGGACCTTCTTTATCATGGGCAAACTCAATCTGAGGTAACGGGGAGAGGGACAATATGGTTAAAGCTTAGCTCGAGAGTTTTTTGGCTGGCACGAGCTTGTTATAAGGCCAACTCGGTTCCAAGGACGGAACCGACACCCATCAGTAATGAATGAATGAAGATGAACAATACAGATAGAATGTTGTGGTAAGAACATAACTTCCTTTTTCAGAGACATATTAGCCTAATGAGTAAACACTTAATTTTCAGCTAATTTGCATTTCTCTGAATAGCTTTTTGATTACCACAGGTTCTAACAGGCCCTTTTCTGCTGCACTTGTGGTAACCACCACTGGCATCCGATGCATCATGTTAGTACAGGCACCTCCCTCATTCGTTCCCCAACACATTTACATACATCCAAATACACACGTGCATATACACAAATACACTACCGTACTTCTTACGTGTTCCTGAGTTTACAGATCATCCGTGATGTTTCCTCTTATTTTTCCCTGTCCCTGATAAATCAGGAAGGATTACATTCAGTCAGTAAAGCTAGTCGTTAATGTTTCATGCCTCTTACTGTTCAGAAAATGCATTGTGATGTAGGACCTGTTGCTGTACTAGCTCTTTAAATGGATTAAAGTAATATTTACAGAAGGATTTTTAAAGACTCCCTGGTATCATTGATTGTCCCCCCCCCCCAACTTTGTTGGAAAGTCTTAAGCACGGTCCCTGTACCATCACAAACCATTACAGTAAGTCAGTAATGCCAGGCATTAGAGTTTCATACATTTTCCTGCAATTATGTTTGTACTGAAAACCTGATTTCTTTTAGAATTTTAAGTAGATTAAAGTAATATTAAAAAGTGTCCTTGGTGTCTAGAGTACTCCCCCCATGTGTGTTCCATGCTGCAAAACAGGTTGTTCTATTAACATTTAAAATTACATAAAGTTATGTATATATACATACATATATATATATATATATATACATACATATATATATATATATATATATGTCCCTGGTGTATAATGCTAATTTCCGCAGTTGGTGGTAAGGATTTAAGCAGCAGTGCAGTTTGGTGAATAGCTCATCTGTGTAAAGCACTTACCACAGGCATTTCCAAGGGAAGAGCACATGGCTAATTGCAATATGGCACTCCCTGGACTACCTCATTAGTATGCCTCATTAGCACTTGTGGTAGGGCAAAAGAGACAACCCACCACAGTGTTACACCTCTTTGAGGTAAGGGCTAGATAAGAATCTGAAAATCATTACCAGTGGAAAGAAGGGCCTACTGATGGAGGTAGCCTTTCTGAATCCTGGCCATAACGGAATCTGTGAGTAACCTTGGTATTATCACTTTGTGTAATATGTATTATACTAAATGAAAAAGACGCAATCCATTGTAGACATTTTGAATACATCAAGTTGGTTGACTTTATTCTGTGGCAGTTGATCTTCAAAATAAAACATTCTTCAGATTTCTACAATGAAAGTGACTTTTTCAATTAAACATTTTTGTTTCGTTATAAGTTATGAAACATGTACATTTATTTATAAACATGCTGATGTCCTGAATATTTATATATATATATATATATATATATATATATATACATATACATATATATATATATATATATATATATATATATATATATATTTATGTACGACTATACAGATGTATGTATCTACATACATATACATATATATATATATATATATATATATATATATATATATATATATATATATATATATATATATATATATATATATATATATATATATATAATATATATATAGGATGATGATATCATACACTTTCTGGATGTTCAGTTGATTCAAGATGTTAATGGGAAGATGGACAGTCGCTTTTATAGGAAGAAGTGTTGGAGGAATAATATCCTCCAACGATCTAGTATGCATCCAAGACATATTCACACTAATATACTAAAAGGACAGTTACTGAGGACATCCAGACTGCATACCAAAGAAACAGATTTCATAGAGGCAGTAGAGGCAATGGGAGAACAATTTCAGCAGAGGGGATATGATGCTGAAGAGATTCATGACATGCAAGATTATATTAAGGTCGTATGTTGTGATAAAGGAAAACCGTATCTATCTGAAGTATGCACAGAAACAGTGGTTGAAAATAATGGCCTTAAAGAAATGAGAAGAAACAACAGACATGAAATTAGAATGGCTTTGATGTATTCTAGTGATACGCGATATATTTGTAAATTAATAAAGAACAACTGGAAAATTTTGACATCAGATGATGAGATAAGACAGATAGTAGGTGAGAGCCCACATTTTGCTTTTAAAAATAACCGGAATCTTAAATGGATACTATGTCACAAGCCCTAAAAAATCTAGACAGATTACATCCAGCAGAACTGGCAACTATCCATTTCAGTGATGTACTAGTTATAAACATATTTCTAGGGAACAAGGTTTTATACATCTGGTATATGGCAAGCATTATACACCTAGATTTTATGTGGACTGTACAACAAGAAATGTGATATATCGTGCTGTCTGCAACTACTGGAATAGTTTTTGTGTAGTCAAGACCATGAGGCAACTGAAAGAGAGGATATCCAAGCATACCAGTGATATAACATTGAGCAATCTTAAAAATCCCCTGGCAAAACATGTCAAGGAACATTTAGGATATACTGTAGATTTTATTTTAGAGTTCTGCAAGTTATAAAAGAGAATTCAAGAGGAGGTGACATTAATAATAGAACTGAATTGGCAGAGATGTCAAGATTGGGACTCTACAAGCAGAAAATCCTCCAGGTCTGAATTCAAACTTCCCACTGAAACCAGCCCTCGAAGGGTGTAAATTGAGCTGACATATTTGATTGGTTGATCAGCTATTTATAATAACACAATTTTTTAAGAACTTTTAGATATGAAGAAGGATCTTTTTAAATCTGAAAGCGCTCATCTGTTTTAATCTTTTACTTTGATTAAAGGTTTAATACGGTGAACTGTTTGGTTTACGCTTCTGGTCATGGTGGCGGTATTGGTGTTTTATTCTGTATATCGTTTTATTCTACAATACTGCACTTTGGTGGTTGCATTTATATATACATATATATATATATATATAGATATAGATATATAGATATAGATATATATGCATGTATATATATATATATATATGTATATATATATATATATATATATATATGTGTATATATATATATATATATATATATATATATATATATATATATATATATATATATATATATATATATATATATATATATATATATATATATATATATATATATATATATATATATATATATATATATATATATATATATATATATATATATATATATATATATATGTATATATATATATATATATATATATATATATATATATATATATATATATATATATGTATATATATATATATATATGTATATATATATACACACACACACACACACACACACACACACACACGTTCAGTCATAGATATATATATGTATAGGTGTAAATACATTCTAAAGTAGTTTTAGGGAACAAGTTTCATATTGAAACAAGCTGCATTTTCTAATTATGTAAAATAAGAGATGGTTCACCTATCACGCAAACTAGACCTCCATGCATTCCATTTAGCCAGTTTAGTTCTAGGTTATAAGAAGTTTCTACTGAAAAAAAGCTTTCGGTGCCTTGTAAAGATTTTTATGAATGGATAGCCTCATTCATTTGATAGATTTTAGCTTTTTAGTGAGGTTTATATTAAGGTTTGCTAATTTAAATTACGTAATTGGTTAATTATGCTTTTCATGTTTTAATTTTGATTTTCAGCATGACCTTTCCCGATGATCCCCCCTGTCTGCATCCATTTGTTTCACATGGCAGGAACCAGTCATTCTAAGGCTAGGCAAGACACCTCCATCTCATTAATTACTGCCCATGTAGCCTAATCGGTCCATTTTTCCCTATGGTAAGAATCAGGTGGTAGGGAACAGTCTAGTTTGCCGGTCATGTGGAATAGCCTACCCATCCTCCATGGAGCTTCTCCCCTTCCTGCTCAGCAGCGTATTGACCACCATTGCATGTCATGGCAAGCAAGTTGCACCATGGTCCACTAGGCCTAGACGCTGTGGGTACAACCTAAGTGGTGAACCAGTGATTCTTCCTTTCCCTCCCCTCAAGGTAGATTAGCTGACAGTGATTATTTAGCTACATCTTCAGCCCATCTCTTCCCATGCCTGATCTGCTAATCAGACTGGGTCAGAGTCAGGGTTATATCCCTCTGCTCCACAGAGCTGGGTAGTTGGGAGTATTTATTTTAAAATAAAATTGGGCTGGTTTTGCTGGTAGTGCTATTTTTTTATTAGTTGTGGTTAGTGTTTTCATAAGCATTTTATTCTTTTAACTTCAACTTTTTGGATTTTAATAAAAATTAATTAAACCAAGTACTTATTTCTCTTATGGTTATAGTCACACTTAGTACATGCAGCAGATGCCCTGTGCACCTCATGACTCTTTCCTATATTTATATTTTGTTATATTTATATGCTCAGTTAATTCCTTTAAATGTGTATTTGCATTTTCACACTTTCTCTATACATTCACAGCTTCTGATAAAATCAGGCCAGCTTCTCTTTGTAGCCTGCCCATTATTTGATCTTTACTTGTATCACAAGCTCTTCTGCCTCTTATTAAAGAATCATGTATATGATGAAATTTGCACTCTTTCTTGTAATTCTTTAGCCCATTAACATAAGCATCTGTAGTCTCTCTAAAACCGTGTGCCCTTTTAAAGAACAACAGATGAATGAATGAGAAGTCCATTTTACACTCAGAAAAATTCCAGAATTTCTTTGATTACCACTGTTATGTTTTTTTTTTTTATCTTCTTGACAGGGAAGAGCATTAAATACCTTCTAGACTTCTTTCCCAGGTACATGGCACACTATACCTTTTCAGGTTTCTCAGATGTCTAGTTACAGTGTGAAATAAACTGAAATTCAGGATTTAAAGTTTCATGTTTCCTTCAAAATTTCCATACAGTAGGATATTTTCTCATTGTTGCAGCTGGATCATTTTTATTAACTGCAAGTAGTATCGTAAACTCTCCAAATAAATGTATATTTCAGTTCTACATTTATAGTTCACTTTTAACACCAGCTAAGAAATGTAATGTTTGTAAGGATCCTTAGCGAATAGCACAGACACAGTAGATAAGGCGTCAAGCCTCCATGACTTCTTTGCTTTGTCCATTTCTAAAAATAAATGTACAACGTGACATGAAGATTCTTTAAATATATACATATATATATATATATATATATATATATATATATATATATATATATATATATATATATATATATACACACACACACACACACACACCAACGAATATTGTGCAGGTCCACAACTAATAACCAAAACATTCTACACGCAGTAAGCCAAACCAAGGACAGCAATGAAGCAAGCCACCAATATAGAAAATAAATATATTTATACCAAAAAAGAAAAAAAAAGTGTGTTTGTCCTATGTCATTTGGCGGACTTCAGCAGAACTAATTAACTGCATCACTCTCTTTTAAAGCCTCTTCTAAAAAAAAAAAATCTCTCTACGAATTTAAAGAAACAGTAATGAATATTCAGCTCATTGTAAATCAGAATAAAAGAACATGAGCTGTTATTCTAAAAGAAAAAAACAATTCATATGTATATAGAGACCACTCAGGATCACAGAATAAAATATGAATAAAATCATTATTCCAAACCTAATGTTTTATATGTGTGTATGTATGTATATATTGATAAATAGATATACATATACATACATGCGGTAGCGTTGTCGCCTCACAGTAAGACGTCCTGTTCGATTCTTAGCTAGAGCGTCTTCTGTGTGGAGACATGCGTGACTGGGCGTACCTTCGTTGAAGGTTGTGCGTCAGGGCCGGCAACTCGGCACGTAAAAATCTACTGCCAATCATTAGCGGACCGGAGTTCCGCTGTGGCGACCCCTAATCCCTAAAAGCCGAAAGACACAACAACATACGTGTATGCTAAAATTCTCTATATCATCTGTCCATACATGAAATGGTCACCTCAACTGTGTCCCGCAATAAATAAAAGATATAAAAATATATGAACATACAAATTAAAAATATTTAAATGTATCAAAATGTTTGCAGTGTTTTAAAAATAATTTCAATATATTTTAAATTGAAAATCAGTTTGTAGTGTATAAAAAGAAAATAAAGTTATTTATGATTTGTGTTTAAAGATTAACAGCCCACATTTTTAAAACAGGGGCAATTGTAGTATGCTTATTTAAACCTGGAAGATTAATTAATCATTCAATGCTCCTATATTTTTACTTGTGAAAAATTTTGCTTGAATAAGAACGTGAATTTACTATTACACCTGGGTGACATTACTGCCACACTAAGGGGAAAGTTTATTTAGCTACTCAGTATTACTCCTGTTTTAGTTTTTATGTCAGATTTATGTAAGAGAGTCTGTGAGCATTTACATACAATATATCAATAAAAAAAAAAAAAAAGAAATTACCTATATATAAACATTCTTTGGTTTGTTCAGGGTTTATTTATTTTTTTTTATTTTGGAAACAATGGTACTTGGCCCTATAGGTGAAACATGAGAGAATAAATTGGAATATAAAGAACTGTGGAGACAGTTTAGATTGAATGCATTTAATTCCCCAGATCTGATGTTGTCATTTTCATCTGTTCCTTAACGAATGGTTTTGGATCCAGTCCTCGGATCCAAATTGGCCACTTTTTTTTGCAGTCTAGGATGCGACTCTCAAGCTCTTTCCTTTACTAACAATGCCCCTGATTATTGCTTTACCCTATCTCGTTTGCTGCTCTAGCAATTGGTCGGGACTTTGCTCTCTCAAGCTCTAAGCAGTTATTAGTCAATTGTGAGTGATATTATATTTTTTGTCTTAGTACTAAGTCTCTCTTTTTTTTAGTACTTTCTTGTCTTTACCCTTTAGAGTTAGTTTAGAATTAGTTTAGACTTTTTCTGCTACTTAGCGTAGACTCTGTCCTACCATCATTGGTAGTCTTTCTCTTTTTCTTACCTCTCCTGAGGTAATCTTTATACCATTGCTGGTATTTTCTCCTTTTCTTTTCTCTTAAAAAAAAAGCACTCTTATTTGTTTCTTCTAAGTTTGTTTTTTTTTTTTGTTTGTGTTGCAATTTTCCGGTTTTGTGGACCTAGCGGTTTCAAGAAATGCAGTTCCTCCAGGCATAAGATACCCAGTTCTAATCCCCACAGGGAGTGCATGTATTGTTTAGGCTCTGCTCACCTTCAGTTTTTTTGTGAAATCTGTGTAGGTTTTAATGTCAGGGCAGTAAGTGACAGGCATAATAAGCTTATTTTGAAAAGTTTGTTGCCTGCTTCTTCTACATCAGGGGCTCAGACCCCCATGAGAAGTCAGAAGATTTTGGAGATCAGTGAGTCAATGAAGTGCTCCCCTGTCTGATCTCTTTCTTCCACTCTGAGTTCGGAGCAGCCAATGAAAATAAAAAAGGTCTCTGCTCCAAACTCATTAGATCCTACTACCCTTAAGGTTAAAAAGGTCTTGGATCCGGTGATCACTCACCCTGACAGGTCTGCTCGGATCCGGTCTCCATGCTTCTCTCCTGAGCTGGTTTCTCTGAGATCGAGGTCCCCTTTCTTGCAGGAGGCTCCAAAAAAGACTTCTCTTCCTCCCTCAGCATCCTCCTATATTAGGTCTTCCGGAGTCTTTCTGAGTATGATGTGGATAGGATGATGAGAAAGTTTCTTAAAGCTCAGATCCAGATGGGGTCCTTCAGGCTCCGTCCTGTATTGGATCCATGAGTCTGCGACCATCACACCATTTAGTGACTCCTTCTCTGATTCAGCCTGTGGTTTCAGAGCTGTTGGATTTGAAGATTCGTCAGATCCGAGTCTGTTACCTTCCCTCCTCGACTCCGACTCATTCCCTGATCCGTTCAGCTGCAAGTGTTTCAGAGCAGAATGAGTCTTATAACTGAAGTGTCCATGTCAGGTCTGGGGGGGGGGTGACTTAGACTCTGAGGGTTTCAGAGCCATTGCTACCCCTGAACGCCTCAGAGTTGGACAGCTCAGGTCCGATTCCCTCCTTGGGGGTGGAATCTGGAGGGAGTGAAGCATTAGCTTATCCGAGAGCTTCAGCTCAGGGTAGGCTGATTTCCACTTCTCCTGGACCTTCAAGGTAGTGGAAAGGCATTTTTCCCATCCAGGGGATCCTTTGGCTGTCACCTGATCAGATCATATTCCCGTACCTCCTCCAGATCTGACTAAGTCTCATCATCTTAATCCACAGGGACAGCCAAACCATAAGAGCTTTTAGACTGTCCCTGCACATGGGCTTCCCCTTTCTTCCGACATTTCTCTAGAGTATCCCATTGAAGAGATTCCTCAGAAGAAATTGTGCAAAAGGAGGCACTTAGATTCCCCTCAGGAATCATTGACAGAGGACACTGATTTTGATGAAGGAGCCAGATCTCCGCCAGAAGATGTCTCATTTGAAGGTATTTTAGAAATCCAGCACCAAAAAGGTGGATGGTCTTCCCAGACCCCGTCTCAGGAGGAATCAGGGTTGACTCATCCAGACATTCTGGGCCTCAAATTGACAGCATGGTTTCTCCAATTCCAGTTAGACATTCAAGACTTTCTTCTCCTGTTCAAAGAATTTTGTTTTCATCTCAGAAACCCTCTACAAAAAAGATTTATAAAAGTAAATGGAAAAAAAATCCTTATTGTCCCACTGTACTCATCCCTCATTAGACCCATTATAGAATACAACACCCCGTTTGGTATGTACCTCTCAAGACATCTGCAACAACTGGAAAGGCCGCAGAAATACCTCACTAAAAGAATCACAGGCCTAAAGCAGATGCCCTATGCTGACCATCTAAAAAAACTCCAACTATACTCTGTCGCATATCATCTACTCAGAGGCTATCTCTGCTTAACATACAAGGCCATGTCAAACCCAGAGCTGTTGGACATGCTACACTTAAAGAAATCCCAATCCTTCAGAGACACATGCTCCAGAGATCTAAACCTTGTCATCACAATGAGCAAAACATGCTGGAGGGATAGGTTCCTGACCCAGAGATTCCCCAGACTCTGGAATAGACTGCCCATACATGTCAAGTAGAGCACCTTTTTGGCCGTCTTCAAAAGAAATTTGATGATTGGATGGGAGATAGGAAATTCACCCCGGGGATCACATCAGTCGCCCTGCTAGACAGGGGTCCAGGGAAGTAAGTACTGTGGGAAGAAATACCCAGGGAATTGTTATGGCTAGGCTTGTATAGGCCCTAGGGCCGATAGCCTAGTACCAACCTATGAACTTATTTACCTTATGGGCTCAGCAGGGAGACTGGATCCTGTCTGTGCTCCAATCTCTGCTGTTTTAGAATTTCTAACATTTCTTTTTCAAGGTGGGGCTAGTTTTTTACTATTAAAGTTCAAATGGCAGCCATTTTGAAATTTCACATTGCAGATAATGCCTTCCCTTTGGCATCAGCAAAGCTGTGTAAGGCTTTTCTTAAGGGTACCTTTGTACTTAAGCCACCTATTAAGGACTGTATACCAGCTTGGAATCTTACTTTAATTTTACAGAGTCTGATACAGTCATTCTATGAACCCTCCACAAAAGTGGACCTCAAGTTTCTTTCTTGCAAAACTTTTTCTCGTAGCCATAACTTCAACAAGGTGGGACTCTGAACTCTTTGTACCCTTCTGCCTGGCTAACCATTACCACCAATTCTTGGGTACGAGAGATAATAACCAGAGGTTATCATATTCTCTTCAATCTTTGTCCCGCCCCACTAAGGAGCTTACCCGACGTTCCATCCAGTCAAAGGGTAGAAGCAGCATTAGAGATTTCAAAGCTGCTAAGAAAAAGAGTCATCCAAATAGTCCCACCAGACCAGATAGGATCCGGATTCTACTCAAGATTATTTTTAATGCCAAAAAAGACCGGGGACTGGAAACCAATTTTGGATCTCAGTGTGCTAATCAAATTCGTAGAAGTACAGAAATTCCGGATGTTCACAATACAGTCTATCCTCCCACTCTTGGAGGCAGGCGATTGGATGTGCTCTATAGATCTTCAAGATGCATACTACCACATAAAGGTGGATAGACCATCGAGAAGATTCCTTCACTTTCGTGTGGAAGCCAGTCATTACCAGTTCCGAGTACTGCCCTCCAGACTCTCTACAGCCCCCGGAGTGTTCACTAAGTGCATGGCAGTTGTCATAGTTCACCTGCTACTGCAAGGATTCCGGGTGTTTCCATACCTAGACGACTGGCTCATCACTGCCCCTACCAGACATCTGTTGTAAAAAGCCTTGGCATGCTGTCTTCACACCGCAGAAAGGTTAGGTATAACTATAAACTGGCAAAAATCCAACCTATCCCCATCCCAATCCATAGAATTCATTGGGGTCCTATTGGATACAAAGAACTGCATGGCATCGATTCCAGAGCACAGAATCTTAAGGATAAAACAACAACTTATACCCATCCTCTCAAGGGAAAGATCGACAGCACATTCTGTTCTCCAGCTGTTGGGTTCCATGGCAGCTTCCATCACCATTGTCCCCCTCGCAGGGTTCCACATGAGGCTTTTACAATGGTTACTACTCACCCAGTGGTACCCTTTTCAGTTTCATCTCTCATCCCAGATTTGGGTGACTCAGAGATGCAAACAAGACTTGATTTGGTGGATGTCGCAGAACCTGTCACAATGGTCTCGCCCCTTCACACCCCAACAGCCCAAAGCCACAGTGACTACGGATGCCTCCCTGATGGGGTGGGGTGGTGGCTTTTTTAGGGGAAGACAGTCCAAGGCACGTGGTCGGACCTACAGGCTCATCTGCATATAAATGTCCTAGAACCGAGGGTGGTGCTTCTAGCGTTGCAAGCATTTCATCCCCTCCTCCCATCAGGGACTATTGCAATACAATCGGACAACATGGCTGTAGTCTGGTACATCAACAAACAAGGCGGAACCAAATCTTACCCACTTTGTCAGGAGGCCATGAGGATATGGCAATAGGCGATAGCTACCAACTGCTTTCTTTTAGCAACGCACATTCCCAGGAGTTCTAACATGTGGACAGTAGTCTCTCCTTTGATAATCACATCGCCACAGTAGTCAGGAAATCCTTGTACGTGTCTCACCTCATCACAAAAGGTTTCTCATCCAGAAAAAAGAGGTCATTGTTCCCCTCTACTCATCACTCATTAGACCCTTTATAGAGAACAACGCCCCTTTTGGTATGTACCTCACAAGACATCTACAACAACTGGAAAGGCCAAAGAAATACCACACAAAGGATTACTGGTCTCAAACAGATGCCCAACGCAGACCGTCTCAAAAAACTCCAGCTTTACTCCATCACATATCGCCTACTCAGAGGCGATCTCTGGCTAACATACAAAGCTATGTCAAACCCAGAGCTGTTGGACATGCTCCACTTAAAGAAATCCCAATCCCTCTGAGCTACACGCTCTAGGGACCTAAACCTGGTCACCACAATAAACAGAACATGCTGGAGGGATAGAGTCTTGTCCTAGAGACTTCCCATACTCTGGAACAGACTACCTACCTATGTCAAACAGAGCTCCTCATTAGCACTCTTCAAGAAAAATCTTGATGATTGGATGGGAGATAGGAAATTCACCCCGGGGATCACTTCTGTGGCTCTGCTCGACAGGGGCACAGGAAAATAATTTTCTTGGGTGGCGAAAGCCAGGGTACATTTTTGGCTAGGCTTATAAAGGCCCTAGAGCCAATAGCCTAGTATCTACCTATGAACCTATAGCAGACAGATTAAGCAGGTGCATTCTGCAACCACACGAATCGTCTCTGAATCCTCTTGTAGTGGCGGAGATTTTCAACTGTTGGGGTTTCCCTTGCTGTGACTATTTTGCATCCACAACCAACTACAAGTGTAGCAATTACTTCGCCCTGATTCCTCCTCAGGGACAGTCATCCAGGGATGCTCTAGTCCACAATTGGCCCTCGGGTCTGCTTTATGCCTTTCTCCCTCTCCCTCTCATTTCCCAGTTCCTGAAGAAAGCCCGCCGGTTGAAGAGCAAGATAATCCTCATAGTGCCATATTGGCCTCTGCAAATTTGGTTCCCCTTCTTATGGACTCACCTGCTAGATCAACCATGGATTCTCGATCTAACTCCGGATTTGATCTCCCATCCGCAGAACCTGATTCACCCCAACCTGAACAGCCTGAAGCTCACAACTTGGCTCCTCCACTTCCAGTGATTGCCAGGCAAACTGATCTTTCTTCCCCAGTACGTGACATTCTTATTGCATCTCATAAGTCTTCCACCAGAACTACTTATCTCCGCAAGTGGAAAAGGTTTACCATTTGGCTGAAGGAAAAATGGATAGACCCTTTTTCAGCACCAATGCCGGTAGTACTGGAGTACCTGTCCAGTTTATTCCAATCTGGACTATCTGCTTCTACCATTCGAGTTCATTTGGCCGCGATATCTAATTTTCACAATGGTGTCCATGACTCTTCTCTTATGTCACACAAATTATGCAAGACTTTTCTAAAAGGCGTAAATCATTTGAAACCCCCTTTTTGAGAACCTAGCCAGCCATGGGATCTGTCTTTAGTCCTGCAAGCGTTGATTACGGCTCCTTTTGAACCAGCTTTTTCATGTGACCTCAAGTTTCTTTCTTGGAAAACTTTGTTCTTGGTCGCCATTACTTCTGCCAGACATATCTCTGAACTTCAAGCTCTGTGCATCAAACAGCCTTACTTAAACTTTCATAAAGATAGTGTCATTGAGAACTAATCCTTCCTTCCTGCCAAAAGTGATCTCTGAAATGTTCATTAACCAATCCATTGAATTGCCAGTTTTCTTTCCCAATCATTCTAACAGAGGAGAGTATTGTCTACATACCCTTGACATTCACAGGCAAATTAGTTTCTATCTGAATAGAACTAAGGCTTCTCGCAAATCAGATCAGCTATTCCTGGCCTATTCTGGTCCTAGACTTGGATGTGCTGTTTCTAAGGTCACATTGGCTAAATGGTTAAAAAACTGTGTAACATTTATTTACAAAACTCACGATATCCCTCTGACTTCAGCCATTAGGGCTCATTCCACTTGGTCGGTCGCAATTTCTGCTGCCTTTCATGCTAGAGCTTCTTTACCTGACGTTTGTGCAGCTGCAACTTGGGCTAGACCCCATACTTTCATCAGCCATTACAAATTGGATTTGGCCTCCAGAGGAAGAGCGTCCTTTGGTTCAGTGGTGCTCAGGAATGTCCTTCCATGAGGGCCTCCCAGGAATAAAGGTAGCTGGGGACTCTGTCCCAGGCGTAAGGAATAACAATATCAGATAAAGAAGTTATGTCTAACCATAACGTTCTATCTGTATTGTTGATCCTCGTTCAGACATTACGACCCTCCCTCCTTCCTCCTCCTGAGGCTTATAGTGGATCTCATCATCCGGTTCCATTAGGTTCTTTGATCAGAAGTAGCCTCTACTTCCTTTGACTTACAAACTCAATCTGAGATAACAGGGAGAGGGGAATTGAGGGTAAGAGTTTAGCTCGAGAGTTTGTGGCTGTCGCGAGCTTGGAAGATGGCCAGCACGGTTCCGAGGTCGGAACCGATAACCCAGGCGTAATGACTGAACGAGGATCAACAATACAGATGGAACAGTATGGTAAGACATAACTTCTTTTTATATATTTCTTTACATTGGTAGAGTGATTTTTAGAGGAGGCCTTAAAAGTGAGTGATGTCAGCAGTTAATTCGCTCTGATGATGTCCAACAAATGATGAAGGATGAAAGCACTTAACTTTATTCTTTTTTTGGTATAAATACATTTATTTTCTATATTTGTGGCTTGCTTTGTTGCTGTTCTTGGCTTGGCTTCATTAGGGTTACCACCTGTCCCTGTTTGTGAGGGATAGTCCCACTTTGGGCAGTTGTGTCCTGCAAAAAAAAAACTAAAACATGGCAAATGTCCTGAGATTTTAAGACAAAATATATTTAAGTTTTCTTTAATAGTTGCATAACACAGTTGTTTTGTATCTGAAACACATACATATTATATGAAAAAGCATAAGCAATGCAAATACTACAAAAGAAGCTATTATTTTGGCAAAAAAAGTGAAATTCTGTCCTTTGCACTGGCCGTGGGCATGTTTTGTCCTGCAAAATCTCACATTTCTACAAAAATGTCCCACTTTGGGCATTTGAAAAGGTGGCAGCCCTAGGCTTCATTCGTGCAGCTTCTTTTGGTTATTAAATATATACGGCTTCTATGCTGCTGACACTTTCTGTATTAAATCAAAGGGAAATGCTTTATTTTTGCAAACTGCAGCAGCATGGTGGCTAGCCTTTTTTTTTTCTTGCTTATTTGTTTTATTTTTTGGTCCACTGAAGTGATTTGTTATTTCTTAATGTCTCTGACAGTGATCAGGAAAGTTTTTTTTGCATTCATTTTAGTGCAGTTTTCAACCACTATGCAAATGTTTCCAAGTAGAGTATATTGAAAGTGTTGTGCCTTCATGAGTTCTTTGCTTTATGATTTTCTGGTGAGTTGTTTATGTTATTTACTTTGTTTCTCTGACAAGTGCATTTTCTGTGGGTGATATATTTATTTTATTCTAAGACATGGGTATTAACCAGTCAGTGTCAGTGGTCTGTTATATGTTTAGTTTGTATACTAACTTGCAAATTGTTCTATAGCTGCACACCACTTCCCCCCAAGCAACACCTAAGCTGTGATGACACTTTTTCAACATTTATCATCAGAAGTATGCATACTATATTAGATGATATACTCTGTTAATGTTTGACATTTAAAACAAGGTACAAGACTAAACTTTAAAATGCTTATCAACATCTTTAGTCTTCTTCTTACTGTCAATTTTGTAGATAGAAGCCCCATTACAAGACTAACAGCATACTTTGTACATTGCATATTTGATGTACTTTCTGGTATCACTGAGAGGACATGACCTTTGGTCTTATGCTTTGCAGATGTTCTGGGATATTTCCTAGAACCTCATTTGCACAATGTGTTGCAACAGTCATAAATTATGTGATGTTTTGACACATCATAATCTGTGAGTTAGAAATTCCACCCAGCACATTCTGAAACATTACTCAGATGGCTTTGTAGAGAATGTCACTTAAATTACCACCTTTGGCCTTACAGAAATTTGTTTGTTTAATGTAACATATCTTGTGTGGCACTCATGGTCTCTAAAACTTGTATTTTATAAAGTTTTAACTGTAATATTACAGTAACAAGCACTACTGCTCCTTTATTTTGTTCTGTGTGCATTTGTGTGTTTAATTTTACATTTAATAGAAAACCTTTCAGCATTGGTACTCTTTTGAGTTTTGTATCAGTTAATATGCATTCAAACTAATGTCAGTGCCTCAAAAACAATGGCATAACCTAACTTCTGTCTAACAGCAGCCTTCTATAGCCTCACTTCCATACTGCTGACATATCCTACTAGGGCAATTTAGGCATCTTTCTCCTCCAGTCCTACTGACCAAACCCACTTCACACTGGAAAGAATCCTAGCCACCCCAGCCCTGCTCTTTCCCCTGACTCACCCACATTAGCCATTTATATTTTCCCCACATTATTTATATAGATGAGGAACAGGTACTGATACTAGCATCCTTCACCTTAAGCATGTACTGAATAACAAGGATCACTTCTTGTAGTATCCTTCACCTTAAGCATGTACTGAATAACAAGGATCACTTCTTGTAGTAAATCTGTTTCTTTGTGCAGCTGTTGCATATTGTGTAATGGCAGAACTTTAAAATAATCTATGCTTTATGGCAGTTTTTGTACTACACTTGCAAACTGTCTTGACTGACATTCAAATCTTGAACTGTTTGTCATTGTTTGTATTCTCAGTCCCATGCAGAGCCAGAAATTAGTCTGTATGGATTAGTGCTCCATCCCAGTCAACAAATTTAAATAAGTAAGCAAGTAAATAATTGTTAGCACAGTCAAGTGAAACAGAATTAAGAAAAACACGATCAGACAGGTTTAAATGACACTTGTCATTATTATCCAATGTATTTCACATGACTTTCTAAGGTGCCATCTGTATTGTACATAAAGAACACCAAAAAAAGGATCACTACAAACCATTTGCAGCTGTACTGTTAGTTGATTTGTAACCTGTGAAACCTTTTTGTCACTAATATCAGATTTAATTGGCTATATGGAAGGGTATTGGGTCACATCTTTGCAACTGCCTGGTGACAGCCATTACTTCATGATACTCTTGTTAGCAGCTCTTTTTTATATTTCTGTTATGGTAAGTGTATTAACAAGGGAACTTCTTCCTTTTGAGTTAATCCATTCAAATTATTTGTTTATGTCTAAATAATTAGTACTAACCTACACAGATACAACAGGCAAGATGTCAGTCATTTTCTTTCCATTTGCTTCATATAATCGTAAAATGCACAGTACATTTGAACAACTGCATTTCATTTTCATTCTACACAAAAACACGCTGTGGATTTATGGGATTTTCATGGTGGTCTACACATGCAGTGCAGAAACAATTGATCCAGTAAAGTCCTAACATTAAAGACACTATAGGTCTACACATACTCTGAAATACTCTCACAATTTACACATTCACAACTAATAGATGGAAGGCATGTTTTCCCTTATGCGAAAGCACATAAACTCTGTAACTCTTTTCATAGGGGAGGAGACATTAAGGCTTACAAAAACAAGTTATCTACAGAAATGAGAGTGAGATTATACAGAATTGCATCAGGTTTGCCGGTTAATACAACAACCGTAGTTCTTACTTGTTTTCAGATGTACTGAAAAGTCAATGTGGCATAAACTAAAAGCATATATATAAAAACACATTTGCATCAGAGAAGTTAAACAAAATTGAGATACCCTGTGACGACCCCTTTTTGGGCCGGTAAACAAGGAGCCTGAATCCTCACCACTATCACTGGAGAGGGACATGCACTTGGAATACAAATTGATACACACAGTATTTCCATGCAGACCTCTGTATATCAAGCACAACTTCCCTTAAGACCACACTGGGAACATACTCAGCTGGGGTCTGGATTTCTCTGCATTTGTTTCCCTCCAGGTCCCTAGTAAGACTCCCCACTGGTACAGCTGTAGGTTTAAATACTTTCTACAATAACATTTTTAAATGTATTTAATAATAAATAATAAAAGCACATGAAAATACTGAATATATCTTCACAGTAAACCACAAAAGTCAAATAACAGGAAATATTGAAAATAATACTGATGGACAGGCTCATACAAATAAAGAAAAACAGTCTCTAAACTAAGCTTCACTGTTTTCCTGACTGAATCTAGGAGAATTATTGTTCCCTAATAACTTACTTGATAGAGCAAGGCACCATGAAATACATGAGCAGTCTTTCTAGTCAGGTTCCCCAAGACAGAATACTCCCTCCTCAGAGATTACTCCCTGTAAAATATAATATCCAAGATGGCTTGCAGAATGACCTCATCTGGTCACCTGACTCTAGGTCCTCACACTATTCCCCTTTGAAGCTGAGACAGGAATTTAGCATAGATGGCTACAATACACATCTAAACTTTTATTGCAGTGCCCTGGAGCCATGAAACAATTACAGTAATTCACTTCTTCTTTACAGAGGCTATTAAACAATGGCCTCTCCCAGACCTACTGACTCCAGTTCCGTTCAGTACAGTATGGTGCTGTGTTGCTGGCTTAACAGCCAATTTAATTTCAATGATTTTCCAAAATTAACAGGGCTGAGGTTAACCGCTTCTCTTCCAGTGTTTTTGGTTACAGTATATACATTTTTTAACACTAGCAACTTTACAAACACATTTTGATTTTCAAATGCCATACAGTTCTAACACATTTGCAACACAGGCATCTGTGTAAATCAGTTTGATATTCAAATGCCATATAGTTCCAATACATTTGTAACAAAAGCATCTTGTACACATCAGTTTGCTTTTCAAAGAATATCATTCTTTACAAAACTCAGTCTAGCTATACTGGCACTAGCCCATATCATCACATACCCTACTATCAGTTCTTTGCAAATGGCTTGACTGGCTTGAAGTTGTAAACTGCAGCATTATGAGAGCAGTGCTGTTATCAGTCTGCAGACAGACAATAGCTTTTCCAGCAGCACTGTAAGTGGCAACATTTATTTTACTTTTTTATTTTTCTTCCTATAAGACAACCGATCATCTTAAATAAGAATACTGTTATCTGTCTGTGTTTGAAAGTATATGTGAGACAGATTAGTTTAATATTCATTATGCTGACATGAAACACAGATATTAAGTAGTGCTTGTTAAATGATGAGGACCAAGCATCAGTAACTGGTTCTGTGAGATGCTCTTTAGTGATATCCAATTTCATTGAAACTATGTAGCTTACCAGAGTATCTTGAAAGTGCTGTGCCTCCAAGAGTTCTGCAACCTTGGAGTAAGTTAAATTAAGTAACAGGGTGTAGGATAAAACTTCCTTCATGGGAATTGTGGGGCTCTGCTACCCACTTTAGCCATTGCTGTGTGTTTTTGATAGTTCAGTGGAAGCAGATGGTGATAATCAGTGTCCTAATTTCACAAAACCTAGGCCTAGCTATCACTACACATGCTTTCCTGCACCACTACTACCACATCTAAGGGGCCCTGCTAGACTGCACCCATCAGGCCATTCATTCTGTAGAGGCAGGAAGTGGGCATCCCTCAGCTAGACTAAACCCCTATGACCCTTTCATTCCTGCCAAGGAAACTACGTCAGCCTGTCCATTTACCCTGCAGCAAGAGTCTGGTGGAAAGGTGCAAGTACCATGAGGTGACCTAAAAAAAAAAAAAAAACGAGTCCAGCATTCAAGGCAGTAACAAAAAACTGAAAAAACACAAGACACTACAGGACTTGTAATGGCCTAACTTTAGGTTACCTGCAGACTTGAGAGGGGTATACATGCTCCCTCCCACATGCTGAACACAAAAGTTCCTGCCAGTCACTTTGAGAGCCAGTGCTGCCACTACAGGTGGGGGACACACCCAGCCACTGCTAGATGTCAACAATACCCTGGGTCTAGCAGCCTCCCTAACTCCAAGAATAAGCGAGCTGGAGTCAGCTTCTCAAGCTCATCCTCCCCCACCTGGTCCCCCATACTCTTGAACTGCTAACTGATCAAGAGTCATATCAGCATGTATGCTTTATCAAGTATTATATATAGGATATATAGGATATAGCACATTAAGACTAGATAGATTAGCTAAAAAGGGAGGTGGAATAGCAATACTTTATAAGTCTGGACTACAAGTTACCTCGATTGACTCTAAGCCCCCTCCAACTAGCAATGAGGAAATACTTATCTCCAAACTCCAACTCAATAACCATAAATCTATTTATATTATTGCCGTCTATCTTCCCCCAGGGAATAACTCAAACAACCTAGAAAATATCCTGAATTGGCTATCAACCAACTATCCCCAAGAGACAATAGTACTCGGAGACTTTAATATAAATTGGAATAGCTGTACCTCAGAACAGCCCTCTACCCATCTTAATTTACATGGCTTTACTCAAACTATAAGCTCCCCCACAAGGACCAATAAACAGAACAACACTGAAAGCACCCTAGACTGGATACTAATAAATAGACATCACCTAAGCTATAAAGTAGGAACTCTCCCTGAGGATATAAGCGACCATGCTCTAACCTTCATAATCAGAGACAAGACTGATATCCAAAATCCAATTACCTATAGAGCAATGAGGAATAAAAAAAATTTAACCCTGATATTTTCCAAAACGAACTTAGAGCATGCAACTGGGCACCCCTTAAAAGTCTACCCCTAGAGGAAGCAGTAATCTACTTTAACAGTAAATTTCTAAACATTCTCGACCTCCACGCTCCAATAAGGACCATTAAAATTAGAAACAAACCTGCCCCCTGGCTCTCAAAAGATACAAAACAAAAAATGCTACTTAGAAATAAAATCTGGACCTTATGGCGTACTACCAAAAACCATGAAGATCACATCAAGTTCAGACAGTTAAGAAATGACACAAAAAAATCAATACTGTTAGATAAAAGAAAGTACTACATACAACTCCAAAATACCCAGCAAAGTAAACCCCAAAAAATTTGGGCAGGTATAAATACTCTCTTACACCCAGGTCGTACTGTCACCCCCCCACCACCACCACCTGTAGGTGCAGACCAGGATAATCCAAAGGAAGTAGCAAGAACCTTTAACACCTTCTTCACTGAAACCATTCAGTCTCTTGCCAACCAACTATCTCCCAACAGCTCACCTCTAACATCCCATAATACTACCTTACCTCCCCCATTTCATCTCAAACCCATCTCTACATCCCTTATCCGTACTCTTCTGCAAAAACTCAAACCTACCACCATTGCTGCCGATCTCCTTCCTGCTGAATATCTACAGAAAGCAGCAGATGCAATAGCCTACCCAGTTTCCATTCTGATTAACAGAACAATCTCTGAAGGTGCAATTCCTAGCAACTGGAAGATTGCACATATTATCCCCCTTCATAAGGGTGGAAACTCTAGGGAATCTATCCAATTACAGACCTATTGCCATACTTTCTCCTTTGGCCAAAATCATGGAGAAATGCATTCATATGCAACTGTTAAAACACCTTATAGACAACAACTTGCTAGCTAGCTGCCAACACAGTTTCAGGCCATTTCACAGTACTACTACTGCCCTTTTATCCTTCTCCAACTGTATAAATAAAAATCGCAATAACAACACTCTATCCTCAGCCCTCTTTACTGATCTCTCCAAAGCCTTCGACATGGTTAACCACAAACTTCTCATTAACACACTGAAAAACCTGTCCCTTGATACTCTTTCTATACAATGGTTTGAATCCTACTTAAGCAATAGGCAACAAGCAGTCATGTGGGGGAACAACCTATCTCCCCATCTCACTAGGTGTCCCCCAAGGTTCTATACTTGGACCACTTCTATTCTCTGTCTTCATCAATGACTTGTACACTGTTATTCCTCAGGCCTCCTTAATACAATATGCTGATGACCACATTAATCTGCACAGCCCCAAATCCAGCAGACCTGCAATCTCTTACCCAAAAAGTGTTTAACACAGTTGAGGATTGGCTACAACATCAATGTCTTATCCTAAATCCTAAAAAAAACAAACTTCTACTTTTTACTCCCACCCATAGACACACACCTCTAAACTTTACTGTCACTTCTAACAACGGAACTATCATATCCCCTGACTCTAACACAAAACTCCTAGGGGTACTAATTGACAATAACCTTAACTTTGAAGCCCACATAAACAATACCATAAAAACAGTTAACAAAAAACTAGGCTCACTATATAGAATCAATTCCTTTCTTACCCCACTAGCAAGATCTACTATTGCCCAGACCCACTTAATCTCTACCCTCCTCTATGCCTCCCCTATATATACTAACCTCTCAAAAACCAATATGAACAAACTAGTAGTCTCCTACAACAATATTGCAAGATTTGCAACTGGCTCTACATTTAGGACCCACCACTGTATTAATTATAAAAATCTTGGTTGGCTAGAGTTACCTAACCTACTTCTACTTAATCAATTAATATTTGCCTATAAAATCCTGTATCAGCCTAGTAACACACCAATTCTTACCAACCTTATCATCCCCTACAGTAACCTTAATAGCCTGCGCTCAGCTACTAAAATGCTAGTACTAACACACAAAGCCAACAACAAGGCAGGGGACTCTCTATTCTCTAACACCGTTGGTAAATCCTGGAACTCTCTTCCCAGTGACCTAACCTCACTACCATCACTTACACAATTCAAAATCAGGCTTAAATCCTACCTTAAAACACATTGGCTATGCACCTGTCTTAACCCAGACTAACATATCTTGTCTTCTCACTAAATTTCTAAATCTTAATGTCTGCATAATCTACCTGCATACTGAAATCCAGAAGCTTAACTTGTCTTTCAACTAATTTGGACTCTCTCTTATATCTTAATACCTCTCTTTGTCACTCTAGTATCTTATGTTAACACACCTCTTTCTAGTGTGTTCCTGTACTGTACATTTTACTTATTTTTTACCCAACTACTTATTTCAATATGTTCTTTTTTGCATAAAATAGCTTAATTGTATATAGTACTTCTATTTGTTAAACTTTGAATTTATTTACTGTTTTTATTTGATTAACGTCAAACATTGTTTTGTACTCTCGAGGAGCTTTTCTCCCCGGGCCTCTGCTGAAAATGGATATGTATCCAGCTGGACTAGCCCGGTCAACAAATGTAAAATAAATAAAAGAAATAAGTATTCTGATGCAAGGCAGATTTTTGGAGAAAATACATTTTAGACAATAATATCAAATCCACCACATAAAGACCCATGTTTATGATACACAAAGAGGCAAGCTTGGAAGAAACTAAGTCAATAGTCAATGCTAAAGCCATGCCTGAGGCAATTTATGACCTAACCATGGCCTCCATGTCAGTCAGAGACACACAGATGCAGACATTTACACCTCATTACAGATTGGTGACAACAGAAGAAAAAAAAATCATTATCTGCTTTGCCTATTTTATAGCTAAAACCCTGTACTGTAGCTACCTTATCCAGCCTTGCTGGCCATGAATTCTAATTACCCATGAAGGCATTTGTGAATTTTACTGTCCATAAGTACTTCAAGTTTCACCCTACAGTACTCATGAGAAAAGTACTTTCTAGAGTCGAGTGTGTACTTAGATGAGTTTTGCCCTTTTCTTCCTGCATTATCTTTCCTCCTTAAATTTACTCCATCACATTTCCCCGTTGTGTTATGTGACAAAATTATGCCTCCTCTTCCCCATCTTTACTCCATTGGGAAAAGGTTTAACTTCATGTTTCTGTCTTCTTATCCCTCCTGCTATAGTCCTGTTAGCATTTCTCTGGTCCCTCTCAAATAGTTTGATGTGGTTCAGCTCTGTCTTGTCAGGAAACTGTAGAGTGTTATGTAATGTAGAATTATAACAGTAGTCAATCATAATATCAGAGTTTTTAATCCCACCTACTTTGTTGTCATCTCAGTCACGTTTTTGTAACAGCTGCCATTTATTCCACACATAAGATTATGTCTGGTCCTGTACCTGAGTTTTATGCAACCATTTAAGATGCATAAAATAATCCCATAAAGCCAATGTTGTTAGGCAGTTTCTTCTGTTACGATGCTGCTGTTTTTCATTCAAGGACTGCATTGTCTGGAGTCATGTGGTGAAGACTAGCTTTGCTTAAAACTGCATCTTGTAATGAAGATGCCAGAGGAAAATAATTGAATGCTATTGTAGCATAATAATATTTATTTAATAATCCAATAGTTGATCTTAGACAGGCAAGTATGTGACCCAGCTTCTTGATATCTGAAAACTTTTACTGCATTTAGGAAGCCCTGGCTTTCTTATCAAAACTTTTAACAGCAAAAGCAGTTTCTAGTGAAGTAAATATGAGCAATTCATATTCTCCTGAGAAAGGAAGGGTTGAATACTGCTGCCAAAATGGCAAGGGAACCGAACTGTTGGAAGTGACTGCAGAAGAAAAGTTTGAGTATGAGGTTGATGCCTGTAAACAAACTGATTCTTCTCCATCCAGCCCTTGAATGTAAACGTACATGTAAATACACAAAATTCCCAAAGCTAAAAGGAACCCAGACAGCAACCCAGGAAACCCTTAATCTGTCTAAACTGTCCCTTAAGGCCAGTCTGCTTCCTCTCCTATCAACAGCTGCATTAGATTTTAGAGATGAGACTAAGTTTTGCAGCTTTATACATAAATAAATTTCAGAAAGATGTTAAGATGTTATATCATCAGTAGCATGGAATTCCTTGCTGAACCAGGGAAGTAAATCTCAAAATCGAAACTGCCCTGTATTTGACCCCTGCCAGTGATACATATAAATTGTGATGGTTCTGGGATTTTAATCTAGTAGTTCTGATCCTGTTTGTTTTGCACATCCGCAAAACAAACAGGATCAGAACTACTAGATTAAAAGACCTAAATTTTGCTTGCGACATAAATAAGATATGTTGAAAAGACAGATATGTTTCTCAAAGAATTCCCATTCTCTAGAACAGGCTCCCCATCCATGTGAAGCAGAGTTCCTCCCTATCCCTATTTACGCACAACTTGGACCAATGGATGGGGATGGGTAATCGGAAATTCAACCCTGATCTGGTCCCTATGTCTCTGATGGACAGAGGTAGTCAGTAAATCACCCCCTGTATAAATCAAATTTATGGGTCACATTTGGGTCCCATGACTAGGCTTGTAAGGGCTCTGGTCGTTAGCCTAGTATATACCTAAGAACCTATTGATGCTTTAAACAAAAGCAACATACAACTTCACACTGTTTCTTCTTGTCTAAAACAGAGAAATCAAGACTCTAATCTTTACAGTGACTTAGTGAACACAGTATCAGACCATGTTCTAAATATTTTCAGATGTATACATCATATCTGTCAAACCTCTAAGTACATGAGCACAGGCAACTTGATATAAAACTTTATAAAGTGCAGATTAATCTTAGTTAAGCTGTCACTGATATAATCTTTGTTTCTCTGTTGTCTGTGTTATCTTCTTTTAACAGGAGAATTAATTAACTCTGCACCTGATCAGCAGTGTCACAGGTGAATGTGATGACTGCATGCCAGGAGGCCATGTTCTTTCTCATACTTTTAATCTAAAACCATTTATCTTGAGCAAATGTTGTGGTTTGTGTTTGAGCACACTACAGATGAGGATTTATGTGAAGTCTGTAATACAGTCTAAAGCCACAAAACATAGAAATTCATAATAAACTGTAGATCTGATGTTGTTAATCTTCACCTAATCCTTGACAGTGGGTTTGGTTCCGAACGCTCAGAACCAACTTGGACGTATTTTTCAGCTTGCGCTCTCCAAACTCTTGAGCCAGGCTCTACCCATAATGCTCCTCACAGAGATTACCCCAGATCTCTTTTGCCGCTTCGCAGACCAGACGTGTTTTCTTCCATCTCTCGAGCTTTGGCAATTAAATTATGTCTTTTTCAATTTTCTTCTTCAACTCTTTACCCTTTCTTCTTTTGTAGTAGTTCTACCCGCTCCTCCATCCTTCCAAGTAATTTCGTCTAACTTTTGCTGTTGGTTATCTGCCCCTTACCATAGGTGGTAAGTTCTCCCTATACTTACACAGTTGAGGTATCTCTTAATACTATAGTAGATATTATTTTTCCTTTTTTTCTTCCTGTTCTTCCTGTATTTAAAAAAAAAAATCTTTCCTTCTGTCCTCCTTTTCTCATCACTGATAATGGCAGACAAAAAACACCAAAAAGAATCTCCCTCAAAACTTTCAAAGGGCACCTCAGGATTCAAGAGGTGTAGAAAATATTTGGGTAAAATGCCCAGTTCAGACGGGTACACTTTATGTGTTTTATTGTCTGTGCAAGATTCACCTACAAGAAAATTGCGCAATTTGTCATGGGTTCTCCTCCCGTATGCTGACAGAAAGGAAGAACAAACTTATTTTAAAAGGACTTTTGAAATCTCCTTTTGACAAGGCCATTTCTGTTTCCAAAGAGAAAACTAGTGATACAGGAACTTCTTCCTCCCACGGTTCGAAGAAAAGATCTTCCTCGGTTCCGAGTGTTTTGGAACTGACAAAAAAATACTCAGAAATTTCCTCGGTACTGAAGAGTTCATCGGCACTGGGAGGACCTGTCTACAACAACAAAATTGACTTCGAAGCAGACAGCCGCTTCCACATTAGTACCAACAGATCAACCGGTACCTAAGATACTGCAGCTGCCTGTCCTCCCAAGAACCTCTTATTCCCCTTCTGTTGACCCTGTCAGAGATACTGCATTTGTGGAAGTGAGTTCATCTAGATCTCCCTCCACGGCATCGGTGAGGTCTACTAAGAGTCTATCGGAAGCTGACATTATGAGGCTAGTGGATCAGCTACTTGTGGCGAAAGGATTACCTTCGGTACCGAGCCAATCCGGCGTTGAAACTGTATGTCCTATGACCCCCCCCCCCTCATATCCTCTTCCTCCAACTCTACAAGAGCCTTTGGAGCCTTTGATCCCGACACTTCCGGCTCCTACTGATTCGGTTCTGATAGCCTTTTCGTCTTCAGTATTCGGTTCTGATAGCCTTTTTGTCTTTGGTACCGATAACCATCCTGAGTGTCTCTGAGCCTTCAGCACCGGAGACCACCCGGGGTCGGGACTGTCTGGTCGGTTCCAAGATGCATGGTACCCTTTCAGTTCTTTCTGAGCCATTTATGCCACTTGGTGCCTCGGCCCTTGTAGTGCCGACCCAGGCTCCTGATCCAGGGATGGTCTCCTCGGTGTAGGCTGTGACCCCAGTTCCGAAGCAGTCCTTTTCGGTTCCAGCCTCCCATCCCTCTATGGGGGGGGACCTGCCTTCCAGATTATGGAGAAGGCAGTATCCATTGGGGATACTCAGTCCTTGCCATCCCTGTCGGGACATATTTCTTCTTCCTCTCAACCTGAGCTACCATTGGTCCCACTCCCTGGACAGAGGGCACAAAAGTCCTAGGTGACTCCCACTTTAGTGATCTCCTCTTCAGAAACTTCACTGGAGCATCCCCCCAAGGAAGTCCCTGTGAAGAGGAAGTGCAAGAGGAAGCATCTAGACTCCCCAGAAGAGTCTTATATGGAAGGCACTGACTTCGATGAAGGGGAAGGTTCCCCCAGGTCACCCCCTGATGATGTTTCCTTCAGGTATATCCTGGAAATCCTGAAGCAGAGGGGTGGCTGGTCGTCCACCCAGCCTTCCTCGGAGGAATCAGTATACCTGGTGGCTTTTCGTGCCCAACCTTCCACTTCTTGGATCTCTCCGCCCGCTGACAATCTTATAAAATTAATTGCTCAGCAGGCATGGAAGATGTCCGATACCATAGAGCCAATCCCTAAGAGACCTGACCATGTACTATCAGCACCAAAAGAGGAGCCACATTGGTCTAAGGGAATTCCTCTTGACGTCGTGGTGGTAGCAGCTGCCACCAAGAGACCTCGCGGAAGAGAATCCTACTATGGAGTCAAATTAGCTTTTTCTGCATTTCCTAATCTAATCAGACAGCCAGTCACTTATGTGCTATCTAAACAAGTTGGAGGAATGCACAAAGTCTTATCTGTTTGCACAAAGGCAGTGCTTCTCTGAAAGCAGGCCATAAACAAGGACATCACCCACACTCAGTAGTTTAGATTCCCAAGGAAGTGAACAAGCCGGTAGAATATCTAAACTGTTTCTTTAATCCTGTTTCTTGCTATGGATTCATAGGCTATGCCTAGGTTGTGTCTTCCAGAAGTGAGGCCCTATTCACCACTCTGGGGAACATGCTGTTCAATCTGTTTTGCTTGCTTCAGCTGTGCAAAGGAGAGGCAGCAGTTGTTGCTTTCTCCTTCCAATGTCAGTGGAGCCTCTTGTATCCTTTCCTGGCATTCATGCTGATTCCATGCTTCATCCCAGACTTCAGAGAAGAAAAGCAGGAATTCAGTCCTGTCACCCCATTCTGACTGAAAGGATGTGGTTTCAGGCACTCATGTCTCTGGGGTTACTTTCTAACTCAAGCCAAGAATATCTCCCTTGGTTAGGGTAGGACGCCTTTAGGCATGGTTCTTGATGGAGACCCAGTCATCTCACTGCAGGTTACTGAGGTTGTTAGAAAGCCTTCCGATTTGCATGTCTATGCCTCCGTAACATTTCTAAGTATGAACAGAACAATACCCTGTCCTGCTTGCAGCTGATCATAACCTGTCTCAGGCACCTATACAGGCTGGACCTCAGTTATTCAACAATCAGAATGCACATGTTGGCTTTTTCTGCTCATGGTCTTGCGAAGGGGATGATTGTAGCCTAGTGTTGACTGGCCAGGCAGGTTCTTAAAGGAGTGTTGCTTCTCAATCCTGTTTGAATGACCATTTTCTTCTTTAGGAACTATACTTCATGATCAGCAGATTTGTCAATCTTTTTGTAAGCCTCATAGCGCAGAGATTTCATTTTGGAAAATATTATTTCAAATAGCAGTCAACTCTGTGAGTACAGTCTTAGAACCTCAGGTCTTCACATGTAGGGGATGCTGTTTGGTCTTTTGCGGGGATCTTATCACTAACCCAGATTTCCTTCTAAAAGTGGTTTCTTAGCTGTCCATGCACTAGTCTAGTCATCACTCTGTTTTCTTTACAAGGGCAAAAATTTGGGGGAAGAAAGAGAGAGAGAGATGGAAAGGGAGCCCTTCATAACTTAGAGGTCCCTTGTCAACAAAGGTGTAACCTCAAGCAGTTGCATGAGTTCAGGAGGGCATCTGAGCTGTGCATCTCCTTTGCTCCAGGAAGAGAAGGATTTATAGTTGACAAGCAGGCACTTTCCAGGTGAACTGCCAACTACATTATCCTTTCCAAAAGACAATAACCCCCCACCAGAGAATGTTGTGATCAAGCCTCACTTTCACCATGGGAGTTGCCTTCATTACTTGCTTCAGGAATGTCTTCATTGCATACACTTGTCCTGCAGCTGCTTGGTCTGTACAGTACTGTTTGCCAGGTATTAATGTCTTAACAGTGACTATAGAAGCCTGTCTTCCTTTGGCAAAACTGTACATCAGGATTCAGCCTTGTGAATCTTTGTCAAGGGACTGACCTCTGTCTCCTTACATCCTGATGGATACTGCTTGAGAGTCAGCCAAGTCAAGGGCCCATCAAGGAGCATCTTAATACATGTAAGAGACATGTTATAGTAGTGCATCTACAAGAAGACTTTTCTTGATCAATCAGGATTCAGAAATAGCCTTCCTTCTGTGGGTGGGTAGCACCATCCAGTCCCAGCTGTTTCAATGTATATATTTTATTATCTGTCCTCTGTTAACCAGGTTAATCTTGCTAGGCCACTGGCCTGCTTTCAGGAGAAATCCAATTTGGCATTTGTACTGACTAGGGCTAATTTTACAAGGGCACTGTGGAAATTCCCCTACTCTGTTCAATAAGTTTTGTAGTTTCTTTTACATCCATCTAAGCTGACACCAACTCAGACAGATGGTGGGACCTCAGTTTAGCATCTCATCCAAAGGACAGCACATGCAGGGGTTCACCCCACTCCATTCTAAATTGCAGTGTCAGTAATGGAAAAAATTCAATCCAAACACTTTGTGGGAGAGATAGAACACACAGCCGTCTGATCTTGCAACCTCAACAAAAAGGCTACTAGTTGAACCACTGACCTTGTAAGCCAGGCAAATAGATATTAGATGTTAACTGACAGCATTGCAGGTGTCAAATCTTCTTTGTTATTTCCTGATTTGATAGGAGGCACTTAGTAGAAGCCAAGGACTGAAGTGGCAGACTCTGGAGATATGCGTTTCCACCATGTGATGTCACTGCATACTTTGCAGTGGGACATCTACATTTCTAAGCAGGGGATCTTCCAGCAATTTGTCAGATTTGAATTGGTGGAATGGATGAACCCAACCAGGGTCCCATAAAGAAGGGTACTGTCTTAAAGGGTACTGTCTTAAATCAACTGGTGCAGTAAAATATATGTTATTTTTTATAATACCTTTGCCTGTGCATGCCAGTACCCTGCATATTTTCTTTGTTGTTTTGTTAGACTGCTTGCTTGCCATTAGGTTATCTGATATAAGTACCCAGGTCCATATTTACTTTTGTTGTTGATCTTTCTTCCTTTCCACTTGTTCTTAGATTATTTTCTCCAGCTGTATTAATTTTCATTTCAATATGTTTAAGCTGCAATACTTTAGACATAATATATGTGATCCCTCAATCTAGCCAAGTCACCTTCCATTTTAGTAGCATCTTGCATAACTACGTTTTAATACAGTTTTGTGTTTTTCCTTCCATGCCTTCTGGAGAATCAAATTATCCCTCACTCATCATGAATCAGTTATAGTAGTAAATCCTTCTCCTTTTTGTAGAAATCAAGAAATGTTTTTACCCTGTCTGGTTAATTATCAATATCCTTCAGGTCCAGGGATGTCATAATCCTACTCTATTCTGATGTCATTAGGCCAGTATCATAGAATACATTACACTGTTTGGAATGTAGGTCTCCAAACACCTTGCCCAAATAAACTATATTTTATAACTAAAAAAATCAAAACAGTACATTTCCTTAGCTACCTGGACAGGCTAAAACCCCTCACACTTTTCTCTGATTTATACTTGTTCTTCTGCAGTGATATCTGTCTTCCTTTCTTATATAAGATTCGTTTCTAGTGGACCTCCTCCTCCTTAGAAACAAATGAGTATTTATTGTGAAAATAGTATTCTTAGAACAATTATCTGTCTATAGGCTTTGATGGTTTAAATGGAACCCAGGAGTAAACTCCTGAAAAATGCTGTAGTAATTTAAACATAGTTACTGCCAAGATCACACAACTGTATATATCCCTTAGCAAACAAAGTCTGTTAAACAGTGATGCATTACTCTGTGAAGATGAATTCAAGTATTTTTCTATAGGATTAAATGAATAAATGGAAACTGACTGGTTACACACTTTTATATAGGTTCATAGGTTGGTACTAGGCTATCGGCCCTAGGGCCTATACAAGCCTAGCCATAACAATTCCCTGGATATTTCTTCCCACAATACTTACTTCCTTGGACCCCTGTCTAGCAGGGAGACTGACATGATCCCCGGGGTGAATTTCCTATCTCCCATCCAATCGTCAAGGTTCTTTTTGAACGGGGCCAAGGAGGTGCTCTGCTTGACATGTATGTGTATTTATACCAGAAATGGTCAGACAAGCTAATTATAAACTGTGATCAATGTGCTTACATAAAAAGGTGGCACAGAGCATGTACAGTGATATATATATATATATATATATATATATATATATATATATATATATTTTTTTTTTTTTTTTCAGGTAGACGTTAATAAGCACAGGATGTACATATTGCTAATTAAATATATTTGCTTTTTTGTTAGATAAAAAGACATTTTTGTTTTTCATTAATATCATCAGTTTAGTCATCAGATTCTAAACTTCCTGCAGCTAGTTGGCTGAAAACATTAACATGTTTAGTAAAAGTATTAGATAGTCAGTGAAGCGTAAGGGCGATGTCAGCTATGACCAGACCAGACATGAAAATGGAAGGAGGTTGTAATTTGCATGTGTTAAATACCTTTAATGGATGTAGTTTGTAAATAGATTTGTAGAAAAACAGTAGAATGGCAAGGATTTAAGATGTAAATGCTGCAAGTTAATAGATGATGCTGGAAGTTAGTAATAAAGGGAAGATGTGAGGCTTAATCTGGATGAAAATGGCAATGAGTTAGTGGGTTTACTACAATAAACGTTGTTTCACAGGCCAGTAGTATTGCACTACAGATAAGCTGACCGTGAACGAATGTGACAGTGCCTAAGTGGAACAGTATCTGAAAGGGGGATTCATACTTTCCTTTGGGTTTGGAAATCCCAAAGCAGAATTCTGGGGCTGAAGGTAAGTGTTCATCTTACATGATCAAGCCCATTCACTTCAACAGCAGAACTAGTATGCCAGAGGCAGCTGTCACACAGCACTTTTATGATTCTCTCAGGCTCAAAAACTACTTTCCTAGCTCCCATAATGCTCCACAACTCCTTATCTGTCCGTATCATGTTTGCTGCTTAGCAAGCATCAAGAGGTTCTCCTAGTTTGACCTGTTTTGGAAGCTCTTGTCTGTGAAATTTTGGATTGGTACTTGTTCCCTAAGAGATTCAAGTCAGGTGATTTCAGTTACTTGCTAGTTCCTTCCCAGTCCTGTCAGGTTGCCATCATGTTTTGACATTTTCTAGCCATTTCAGCTTTTTAAAGTGAGTCCTTTGATATATGACAGCTTTTGGTTTGTTGGCTATGTATCAAAGTTGGACTTGTATATTATGGTGTTTTATGAATTTGCTAAGTGTCTTTCACTAGGGAAAAGAAAGAAGCATCAGGATTCTGTAAATGTACCAAATGTGGGCTTAAAATTTCCTCCCAAGTCACCCATAGTGGGTATTTGCTATGTGTCTAGGGGTAGAGCTTTTAGATGAAAACTGTGGGATATGTGATAGATTTGTCTGCAGAACCTTACAGGAGATAAAGTACAAATTCATTCTCAAAAGGTTAAAAGAAGAAGGCTGATAATACGCCCGAACCCATGTGAATGTTTCTCCTCCTGAAGTTAACTTTTTACATAAGAGTAATGTTATTCGTCATTAACTGTGTTTCAGCTAGATTTTATGGTACTTAAGGACTGCACTCATTGAAAGAGACTAAGCAGTCTTTCTTCATAGAAAGATCGAACTAGACACTTACAATCAAGATCTTTCTTGGCTACATCAATACTTTTCTCCAGGTCCCTGTACAGTCCCTAGTTGCACATAGACTAGGACAAGTTGATTTGGATATTGGTCAAGGCATACTTTGAACTGGGTTTCGTCTGTTCCCACTCAGTATCCAGGGTAGCAAGAAAAGGTTCTCCCGCCCTCTTCTTTATCTGGTCTTCCTTCCCCAAGCCTGTTACTGGCTTTGGGTGATAGGGAGCCAATAAATATCCCACTGACTTCCTGCTTCAGCCTGAGTCTAATTTTAACTTTGGCACTATCCCTTCTTTCTACACCAGTGTCCTTATTGCAGAGTTTGTCAGTGCCAAAGATGACAATGGATCAGATCTTCTATGCTGGTTAGTTGGCACTGGCCTCTGTTCTGATGCTCTCACTGCTGCTGTCAGTGCTGTCCTTGGTGTTGATGCTGGCCTCAGTGCCAAGACTTAATGGGATCAAGTCAGTGCCAAGCAATTTGGTCTAGTGTTCCCTGCCAAATGTACGGTTTCATTGGCCATTCAGAAGATTTGATCAGATGTAGTAGCACCTAGCCCTTGGAGACTGGACAAGATATTCTGTTTTCTGGAGTGAGGCTTCTCTAGTTGATTCCATTGTCATGGCTACTCCGTAAAGAAAGAGTCTTCAGAAGAGATCCCAACAGTACATCCCCCTGACGAGAAGTTTCAGGCATTAGAACCCTTTAGCAAGTGCATTAATAGGTTCATAGGTTTGTACTAGGCTAATGGCCCTAGAGCCTATACAAGCCTAGCCCATAGGATTACCCTGGCATTGTGCCACCCGACCTTAGTTCCCAGTGCCTCTGTCAAGTAGAGCCACTGGAGTGATCCCCGGGGTGAATTTTCTATTTCCCATCCACTCATCAAGATTTCTCTTGAAGAGGGCCAGTGAGGTGCTCTATTTGACATATATGGGAAGTCTGTTCCATAGCATGGGCAGTCTCTGGGTTATGAACCTGTCCCTCCAGCTTGTTCTGTTAATTGAATCTGTTAATGAAGTTGGTGTCTATGGTGTGGAGGGATTGGGATTTCTTTAGATGTAGCATTTCTAACAGAGCTGGGTCAGACATGGATTTGTAAGTCAAGCAGAGATCGCCTCTAAGTAGGCAATGTGAGACAGAGAATAGTTGGGAGGTTTTTGAGTCTGTCCATATAGGACAAGTGTTTAAGGCCTAGGATCCTCTTTGTGAGGTACTTTTGCAGCTTCTCTAGTTGTTGCAGGTGTCTAGTGAGGTACATGCCAAATGGGGCATTGTACTCGATGATTGGCCTAATGAGGGAAGAGTAGAGGGAGACAATTACCTCTTTCTTCCTGGATGCAAAACCCTTAGTAATGAGATGTGCCACACAGAAGGACTTTCTGACCACAGTGGCAATGTGGTGGTCAAAAGAGAAGTTGCTGTCAACCTGTGTTCCCACATCTCTTATAACTCCTGTGTTCACTGGACTACCATCGATGTGGTAATTCATGGGAACCAGGTTTTTTCCCAAAGGGGATGATGACACATTTTTCTGGCATCGAGCTTAAGGCTATGGTTCTGACACCAGTCGTTGGTCTCAGTGAGGCCTTTCTGTAGGATGTCAATATCACTTGGGGAGTTAATAATCGCTCCCAACCTGCAATCACATTAGTGATTTAGATGCTTTCTGTATATGAGTACTCAACTACCTGACACTCATAGATTCATAGGTAAGTACTAGGCTGGCTGCCCTTGCAGGCCATTTTAAACCTGTTCCCTTTTTTTGCACTAATTAACCTACCCTTTTGGATAGAGACTGCCTTGCCCATCCCATGGTTGATAATTATATATTACCCCTTGTGGTCAAAAGGATACTGTAAGCAGAGCTATCTGGAATTTTGTAAATAACTGTATGTCATTTGTGAATATCAACATGGTCTATATAAGATGCTTGTGTTACAAATGTATTAGAACTGTATGTCATGTGTGTATCAAACTGATCTGTATAGACGTGTGTTAAGGGTATTTTGTAAAGTACTGAGCTTAAAGATGTATCTGCAGTGTGCCCTGCTGGAAGAGAACAGAAATGTACATACACAATTGTAACTGTTTAAATGTATGTATTTTAACAGTGGAAAATGGAACACATGAGGTTAACTTCAGTCTAGCAAAACTTCAGAAAAATAGCTGAAATTAAACTACTTTATAGTTATGCTATAAAAGATTATATCTTTCCATTTCAATGCAGCAAGGAGACACAATGTTTAAAACTAGGAAGCTTTCAGTATTGTCTCTAAGGTGAAATAATTACTAGTCTTGAAATGTGAAGGGATTTAATTGTTTTATGACTTCCAGTATCTGCCAAAGATTTGAGGTCTAGGTATTTTCACTGGTAGATGCTAAATACTGCTAGCTTCCAGCAGTGGGGGTTTCACCTGGGATAGATTCAGATGACAAGAAATTATGTCATTCTGCAAACTATCCCAGCAGTAATCCAGGAAATAGAAAAACAAACTGTCCAAACAAAGCAAAGGAACCAGGGGATGCAGGCTCACAATATTTTCACCACTTCTGAATGAATAAACACGTAGCACTAAGATCCAAAAAGCAAAAAAAAAAAAAAAAAACATTTATTGTATAAGCGCTTTTGTCCTGTGATCTATATCTGTATCTGATGAAGCTCTCATCGCAGGACGAAAGCGTTTATACAATAAATGTTTTTTTTTTTTGCTTTTTGGATCTTAGTGCTACGTGTTTATTCATTCAGAAGTGGTTAAAATATGGTGAGCCTGCATCCCCCGGTTCCTTTGCTTTGTTTATCCCAGCAGTAATATTTGAGATGTTAATTTAAGAAGTCTCTGAGTGCGACATAGCATTCTGTATTCTGTCTTTGACCTGACAACAACAAGAAGACCCATTTACCACACATCTGCCTTGCTCTGATGAAGTAAGTTTCTGGGGAACAGTATAATTCTTAGATACAGACAGGAATATAATAAAGCTTAGTTTAGTTGATTTTTTTATTTATTTAACACTATCCTGCAATGTTGTTTTAAATATTTCCTGTGATTCTGAACTCTGTCACTGTGATTATATACTGAGTATTTTCTTGTTGTTTTATTATTTATTATTAAATATATTTAAACCTTTCATTGTGGGTGATTTGTCTAGAGATATTTAAGTTTTGAGAGTACTTGCATATTTATTTGGTGACTCTGTGTGGGCCACTCCTAATAGCCTTGCTCTTGGTCAAACTACCATTTGTATTAATATTTATATTACACAGTAAGATTGTACACCCTTTGTTAAGGGTCTTAAAGTAGCTGATAAGGAGTTGGATGGTGGCAGTGATAAATACCTTAGAGTCTAGGCAAAAAGGGGCATATCTAGTAAACCTGGGCCAGCCTTTCCCATGTGTGTGTGTGTGTGTGTGTGTGTGTGTGTGTGTGTGTGTGTGTGTGTGTGTGAATCAAACCTCAAAGAGTGTGTGTGTCAACTACTTGGGCAGGGCCGCGAAGCGTTGGTTGGACAGTGAGGGTGATGGAGGTCTTGGCTTGGCCACTCAGCTGAGATCTCAACTCTATAGCTGTGCCAGTGGGGAGTCTTACTGGGGATCTGGAGAAAGAGGGAGAAACCAACCTCTAACTGATTGTGGTCTCTGTGTGCTCTTAAGGGAAATTGCACTTGATGCAGAGAGCTGCATCTGGAAATACTGTGTGTGTGTGCTTGTTATCCTCCTAGTGTATGTCCCCCACTGGTGCCAGTGGTGAGGATTGAGGCTTTTTGATTATTGATCCAGTGGTGGCTCGTCACACCCCTAATGACAATAACCAGGGTCAGACCATACATAATTTGAGGGGACCTATGTATGGGATAAAGTATTTAGGAGCTGCCTCTGCCCATTAATAGCATAGGAGGCAGTCCTGGGGTAAAGTTTCTGTTTCCCATCCATAGATCCAAGCTGTGCTTGAATATGGACAGGGATGAACTTTTGAATTTGTGTGGATGAGGAGTCTGTTCCAGAAGAGTGGTATCCTCTGCGAGATATACCTTTCTCCCCAACCATTCTGTTGATGTTGCAGAAGAGGTTTAGATCCCTAGACTAAGTATGTCTGATGCCATTTTATTTGCTGATGTGCAGTAAATCCATCTGTACTGGGTCGGAGGATGGCTTGTATGCCATACACAGGTCACCTCTTAGTTTGCAGAATACCAAGTATGGTGACATATGTTGACAGAGTTTTCAGTCACCTTGAAACCAACTACAGTCTTTATTTGAAGGCTTTTTTCCTTAAAATACTGTAGTTAAATCTTTTTTACAAAGCCTATGTTCATTGTCTTTCCACATAGCCTATATTTATTGTCTAATTTATCTTTAAAAATGAAATCTATATTTAAAAAAAAATGTTTTTATGTGGAGCTTTTCTCCTTGGATCTCTGCTGAAAATGGGTTTGGTTTCTGACCCAGTGGACTTTCACAGTCAAAAATGTCAATAAATAAATACATGTAGGACATGTTTAGGCCTTGCACCCTTTCAGTAAGGTATGTCTGTGAGAGTTCCAGTTGTTGCTTTTAGCTTGACAGATATATGCTAAGGGCTGAATACAGTGGGGCAATGACAACCCTAGATATAGCCACAATTCCTTTGTTTATAAACTGTGCAATATAGAATGACTTTCCTATAACAATATATATAGTTGGTCAAAAGTTAGGTCACTTTCCACATAAGTTCCCAAATCTTGAACAACTGGGTCAGCTCTTAGGGGAGTATTGTTAACATGGTAGTTTCCCAGGATAGATGACTTCCCAAATGATACAATAATGCATTTTTTGGCAGACATGCGTCTAGAGCATTTTTCACCTGGCCTCTGCTGAAAATTGGCTTTGTTCCAAGTCAGACTTTCCCGGTAAGTAAATGTTAAATAAATAAAATTTAGTTTCAGTCCATGATTTTGGCAACAGTCATTTATTTGCGACAAACCTTCCAGCAAAATGGATGTCATTTGTAGATTTAATGACTGGTCCTCCCTTGCAGTCATCAACAAGCTTAAGTCAGCCAGTGCCCTTTGAACTTGCTTTCAGTGTGATTTGTCAGAGAGGACTTTAGAAATGTCAAAAAGACTGCCATATGGGAATCAACAAGGGACATTGGAATCAAAGGTAGCAAATTTGTGTAATATTAACAACCTCTTCATGCGTCAGTTACATAAAGTAGTAGAGAATGCAGCCCATGTAGCCAGGTGAGGTATTCTTTAAGCCCTCATAGAGTTTTTTTTATCTAATCTGTGTGGCAAGTCTCATCAAGACGTTCCATTTTTTTAGACTAACTGTGATTTATTCAATTCCATGATGGCCACCAATCCTAAGTAAACTCATAGAATGGGCCAGATACTTATAGCTGCTCAGAGCTCCTCCACCAAAAAAAGTTTACAGAAGTAAATTGGCAGCATTTTCTTATTAGACAATAATCAGGGACTCAGTCTTTCTTGGATTTGATCCTGGCAGTTCTACAGTTTTTGGCTTGCATGTTTTTTTTTTTTGAGGGGGGGGTTTGTTCTTTAATCAAGGTTCTAGCTATTATACAAAATACACCAAAGGCCAGCACCGAAAGTTCCAAGTTGCAGATTTTATTTAAAGAAACCTAGTGCTAAATAAGCACTGAAGTAACAACTCGATCCTCATACTAGTTTCGGAAAAAACCTTCTTCAGTGAGGAAGAAAAACAAAATGACAATTCACTGGTAAGCAGGGATGCTTATAAGTAGCTCGGGACCAATAAAAAACAGAAGCACATAATTTATGTGCATAAATAATGAGCAACCAAAAGTTACATATCAAAACTGAACAGAATGCCTATTACTGAAGTGCAATCACAGGCATGAATACCAAGAAGTATCAAAAAATATTTGAATAAAGATAGTCTGTTAATCATATACATTTGCCAAAAAACAGTATCTCAAACTGGCCTAAAATGTATAATGCATAGCCAAAAGTGCTGTGACAGGTATATAAAACTACCTATAGCATGACTGAGATAAAAGTAACCAAACTATATATAACGTTATTCAAGAAATGAAATCCAATGATGGCAAAAGGGCTGGTGCGATGACCAGTGCAGCAATATAGTAAAACTTGTCTAGGGCTAATAGTTGACAAAGGTCTAGAAACAATAAAGGGTTACAAGCTCTTAGAGTTCATGGAATATAAACATCCTAACCAACACAAAGATCATACATACTGTTGATATACTATGAAACACATAGTAATGGAGCCAGAAACCAGTCTGGAAGTAACCCATACCAAATGTAAATAAATGTGGCTAAACCGTATGATGTGAGAGAGAAAAAATTGGTTGACCTGCTGGCAATACTGCAAGCACCATTCGCTATATACTGAGAGGGGTAGTATACATTTATAACATAACCCCTGTTTCAAATATAATATAGTATATAAGAACATGATTCCTCATGGTATCTATAGTAAATAGTTGTCTTCTGATAATGAGGAAAACCATCATAAAGGTATTTACATGTGATAACAATGATAATACCACATTTAACTGATACAGATCCAACTGCATGATAAATAACCAAATACAATGGAACAGGTCAATATATTAATAATATAGATTGGGAATATACTTATTTTAACCCAAATGTTCATTAAGACCAGGTGGAAATAGTGCTCCTAAATGGATAATCCAATATTTCTCTTTGTGGCTGAGTATACTTTGCCAACCTTGTTGGTTATGTCTGTTTCCCATGACTTTATCAATAATCATAAACATGAAATTGGATGTTTTGTGTTTGGTTGAATGTTGGTATAAGGCATTAGTAGTTTTTTTGTTGCGTATTTCACTCCTATGTTCACTTATCCTGATTCTGAGTGAGCGTGAAGTTTTACCCACATAAAATGCGTTGCAGTGACATGTTGCTAGATAAATGACCCAACTAAATGAACAGTTACCAAATATACGTACATCATACACTTTGCTTGTATTGGCACTGCTAAATTGTTTGAGCTTGTTCACCTGGCTACATGAACTACAATGGCCACAAGGAAAGGTGCCTAGCAGTTCATCCCCTGTGAGTGTAAGTTGTTTATAGTGGGCACCACCGCTCTCCTGATGTTTATAATGTGAAAACAGTGTACCCAAGGTTTTGCCTCTCCTGAAAGTGATTGAGCATTGATTACCCAAAATCTGTCGTAAATGGTCATTGGCCAACAAAATATTCCAGTTTTTGTTCAGGATACCCCTAACTACCTGATGGTTCCTACCATAAGTGGTGATGAATCTTATTTTGTCATCTTTGGTGCGATAATCTCTCTGCTTATATTGTAATAATGAATCTCTATCCTGTCTATCAGTCCAGATCCTGGCAGATTCAATGTCAAACTCCGAGTATCCCCTGTCCAAAAACCTGTGCCTCAAATCATGTTTTGCTATATCATAATCGATATTGGAGGAATTGATACGTTTCATTCTTAAGAATTGATTGCGGATGATGTGGCGTGGATGCATACTAGATGCATGAAGTAATGAATTGAATTGTGGATACTTACGATGTGTTTTGGTATTGAGGGTGTGGTCACTGTTACGATAAATCGTGACATCCAAAAAGTCGATCTTATCTTTATGTGATGTAATTGAGAATTCAATACCCCATATATTATTGTTTAAGTATTCAACAAATTCCAAAAGGTACTCAGTATCCGCATGCCACACCATCCAGCAATCATCCAGGTATCTCCTCCAAATGTCCATCTCCACAAGATATATGTTATGTAAAGGGTTGTAAATCATATATTCTTCCAGATATGCCATAAAGAGGTCGGCATATATAGGTGCAAAAGAGGCACCCATCGCTGTACCTCTCAATTGCCAATAACATTCACCTTGGAAATAAAAGACATTTTTATTAAGGACATGTTCACACATACATATAAGCAGTGTGTTAAATCCAGGTGGATACAATTCAGCTTTGGTCAGCCAAAATTCCAAAGCCTGTAGACCTCCCCAATGTGGTATGCTAGTATAGAGAGATTTCACATCCAAGGTACACATAATCCAATTCGGATCAAGCTGGGTATCCTGAATAATGTTCAAAACCTGTGTTGTGTCCTGAATTCTGGCTCTGACGTGTATCAACAAAGGTTTTAAATACTGAGTTAAAAACTCAGATAGTGGTTCAGTCAATGAACCATGACCAGATACTATTGGTCTACCCGGAGGACGAGTAATAGATTTATGAATTTTTGGTAGCAAATATAAAATCTGCTTAGAAGGATCCTTAACCTGGAGATGTTGAAAAGTCTTAGGATTAATGATACCCTCATCCACTGCCTCTTCGAGGAAGATATCTATCTCCTCCTTGAATTTTTTGGTTGGATCAACACCCATGTGCATATAACATGTAGTATCAGAGAGTTGTCGAAGACCTTCCTGAACATAGTCATGCATATTTTGAATGACCACAGCTCCTCCCTTATCAGCTTGTAAAATGACAATAGTGTGGTTATTTCTGAGCTCAGATAGTGCCTGTTTCTCTTCTAATGTCATATTCTCAGGGGCAATATTGCATTCCAAATGTGGAAAATGTAGATCTTTCAGTACGGCTTGTTGAAAAATGCCAACATTCTTATTCATTGGTGGCTGAAATGTGGATTTTTTAAAAGTAAACTCAGAGGATCTTTGAGATGTAATGGTATCCTGTTCAGAAAAAAATATCTTAAGGTTAAGTTTTCTACAATAATCCATAACATCCAAGGAAGTGAGATAATGATCAGAGAAAAAGCTTGGAACAAAACCCAAACCTTTATTCAGGATATTCTGTTGTGCATCAGTAAGTACAACATCTGACAAGTTTAAAACATTTTCAAATGACGTTGTCAGTGCCTCAATAGGGCTTGGATCAAACCTGGCATGGATTCTGTTCTTAATTCTATGGGTGTGTTTCCTCCCCCCTCTGGATTTCCTACCATGTCTAAAGGGAGGTGTGGATTGGTAGTTTTCTTTTTTAGTGGTGAGTTAGTAGAAATTCCTCCCTCACTATCTGTATAAGATGACTCCTCCCCTGATGTGCTCGTGTAAGTTTGATCTCTATGTTTCAATATGGATCTCGGTCTCTTCCTGGACCTGCCCCTAGTCATTCCTGTTGGTGTATCCTGAAACCTTACAGTTCTTTGTGTTTGAAAGGGTTGTCCCTTTTCATAATCAGTGACATCCCGATTAAATTTTTTGACCTTTCGGTCCTTGATCAATTTATCATAATTGGTCAATTCCTTGGACAGCCTATCCAATAGTTGGCGATAGTTGTGATTAGAGTGAAATTTTTTGCATTCGACACTTAATTCTTTGATTTCTGAAACACATACATCAATCATCCTCTCATAATAAGAGGCTAGAATTTTTACAAAAACCATAGAGCCATTTCTTAGTGCCTCATCCCATTCGTCTGTCAGCCTCTGTTCAGATCTGCCGACTAGTGGACGAAGTTTAATTCTCAGACCTCTGGGCGCCAAGTTCTTGTATAAATATGCTTTAAACAGTCTCAGATGCCAAATATTGGCTCTGAGACCTTTTAAACCTTTCTCCAAATTGCGAAATGCGGTTTCACAACTATCACCCCTATCCAGGTTATTTTCACTCTGGTTGTTGCTTGAGACTTGGCCAAGACCAAATATGCCAATATCCTCTCTATCAGCACACAAACCATCCAATAGTTTATCCAATTCCATAATTGGTATCAATTCAGATCCGCTGTCCAAGAATTGAATGTGAGAAATCAAAAACTGTCAATAATGTGAATAGTATCTCAGGAATGAAAGACAGGGCCAGTCAGAAGACCTACTGTCCAACTGGGTGTTCAAAAATCCAAATGATTATTATATAATTTTGGACATATACAGAGGAGAATTAGACAAGTAAAACAATACAGGGAAATGTGACTAGTATAAGCCAATAGGTAAACAGCTAAGAATCGTTATAAAAGCTGATACCCTATCAGAAATGATAATGATATAGCTACCATAAAAGCCTATAGCATAATTCAATTGCCCACAAAATGGTTGACAAATACTGATAGTACAGAATGACAAGACCTAATAGTGAACACCCTAGATGAAAGGGTACTGAACGGCTATGTGTGGTAGAGTTGACTATCACAATATTGGAAAAGAGAGAAACCCATATATATGACACACCACCCAGTTGTAGCCCAACCCACCAAAGGGCCTAGAATATGTAAAGTAGGTAAAATATAAGTAGAGGTATGTAAAACACTGGTTTACCTAAATTGCAATGTGCTGCGTGAAAAGTGCAAACACTACTCAGGTCCTTGAACTGATGGTACATATATCATCATGATATTACCATATCTAACCTAAGGTTGTAACTGGTTAACAAACCATGAACATGTTCAAAATTTTGGAACCATATAAGAAAAAACCCTTACTTATGATTGTCACAAAATAATAGTGATTCTGTCTCATAAAATATATACGTGGTATAATATCAAAATATGTTAAATGAAGTTGGCTTATTTGGTAACATCCAAATTTCTAATAGACATTATACCGTAGGTAATTCAATAAAGGAAATTCCTATGAAACAAAATCGTTTTAGAGCTCAAATTCCAAAATATATCACAATTTCAACTATTAGTGGCAATGAACCAACTATTTTGAAAAGGCATAAATATGTGTGATCAAAAAAATCATTTTGCCCTGAACATAGGTGTACGCCTTAAGACCAAGCTTGAATAATTACATGCTTTGGTTATCTGAACATCCCAATTTAAATAAACCACTTAAGTTGTGAGTTGGCTGTCAATTCCATGGTTAACTACACATAGAAATATGAAAATTGGGCACTTCCTGAACATAGAACAACCTCCCTGCTATAATACCAACAGGGTTATGTGCTTGTGAGATATAAAGGTTAAGCCTGGGTCTAAATCACAAAATGAAAAAATCTTATCACATAGTCACATCACATACATATAAATAACATCAGCATAAACTAAGGTCCCCATATAGAAATGTTGAAGCAGAAAAGATGCTATAATTCGTAGCCAAACAAATGCAAACTTGACCAAACCCAACCTTGGTAGATATGAGGCCTCAAGAAATTATATAAGAAAGAACTAACGAATAACTGATACAAACAATTCGTTTATCCAGTCCCTTTGGTTGTAGTATCTTATAAACAATAGGGGTTTAGTTCTTTACACAGGATAGTCGTGTTTCTCAAAAAATAGTATAGCGAATCAGGATACAGTTGTTAGAAGCCCATAAATGTCACTTCAAGCCAAATACATCACACAAGCAGTTGAAAACTTTCTGACCAATGTAGTGATGGTTTAAGTGTCCCTAGAATTCAACACAAAATGCCGTTCCCAAATCCGTCGCACCCAATACTATGTTTCGCTGTATCCGTGTAGTCAAAAAAAGATGAGCATAACTATCAGGACCCGCACTAGCATTTACCAAAGTCACACCAACAGTTTGAATCCATTCGTTGTATATCCAATGCAGATTTTGAAATCAGTTGTTTGTAAAGGCACACCCTTCAGCTAGCGTATCACAGCTGACTAAACGCTCAACTCAAAGCATGCGATATAAGCCACTGTTAATACACCATTTATCAAACAAATAGTTGAAAACCCAGTAGATGTTATAGGTGACTGTAGTCTCCAAGATAAAGCACAATATAGAGTTAAAGTTCCAAAAACCGTCGCAACTAATACTCCATTCAACGGTATCAATACAGTAAAAAAAATGTGATGCTTGTAGCCCGTATATATATTAGATACCAAATGGGCATACCTGTCATATCCCGCACTGGAGTTGGTATAATCACACAAATGGTAGAATACAGTCCTGATATATCCAAATGTGGTCAGCAACTTTATTTATGTAGTAAGAGTGCGCACTATAGCTGGCGTATCCAAAAATATAAGACGCCTAGGCTAAAGCAAGCAATGGAAATTGCTCCGTTGTTATTACTATAAGGTGCAAGTTATATTTGACAAAGAAATATTATGGTCCCAAGACTTGTATAAATGAAGGAAAGCATCCATAAACGAACCAGCGAGGCCAAACTCACGAACACATCAGGGTAGGATTCCTCTCCTACCATCGAGGACAGGAACTAAACGCCAACAGCGAGGAACATCAGACGTCAAAACACTACACCTCGCAAGTACGGCTGTGCACGGCCAACCAAACATGAAAAATACACCAAAGGCCAGCACCGAAAGTTCCAAGTTGCAGATTTTATTTAAAGAAACCTAGTGCTAAATAAGCACTGAAGTAACAACTCGATCCTCATACTAGTTTCGGAAAAAACCTTCTTCAGTGAGGAAGAAAAACAAAATGACAATTCACTGGTAAGCAGGGATGCTTATAAGTAGCTCGGGACCAATAAAAAACAGAAGCACATAATTTATGTGCATAAATAATGAGCAACCAAAAGTTACATATCAAAACTGAACAGAATGCCTATTACTGAAGTGCAATCACAGGCATGTATGATCTTTGTGTTGGTTAGGATGTTTATATTCCATGAACTCTAAGAGCTTGTAACCCTTTATTGTTTCTAGACCTTTGTCAACTATTAGCCCTAGACAAGTTTTACTATATTGCTGCACTGGTCATCGCACCAGCCCTTTTGCCATCATTGGATTTCATTTCTTGAATAACGTTATATATAGATGTTAAGTTGTCAATCTCGCCTTCATTCTTGCTGGATGGGTTCGGAGCCATCCTCGACTGCTGAGCACTGCACTTGCTTTAGCTTAGGAACTCCTTTTACCAGCTCGAGGCAACCCTATATCCCATGATGCAAGGCGGAACTACCTAAGATCTCGTTTGCCGCTTAGCGAAAGAGGTCTCCTTTGCCAGCTGAGGTAAGTAATTTTCTTGTTAAAAGAGAAAAGCTTAGTTAGGGTTTATTTTCCCTTGTATCCATTTTTATAGTCTGTAGTGAGTTACAGCCCACCCTATTCCCTTTGTTTTTCAAACTTTTATTACCTTTAGTGTAAAGTTTTAGTTAGGCCTAAACCCCATTGGTTAATCCCTTCCTGTGTGTTGTGTGTTAGGGGATTAATTTTGTGTTTGTTGGTTGTGTGTGTGACTTCCTCCTAGGATTATGTCTAGGGAAGGCAAGGTTCAGGCTTCAGAAGTGTGACTCGTGCTGTCAGAAAATGTCTCTGACAGACGGTCACACTTCTTGTGTTTATTGCCTGGGGCCTTTGCACCTGCAGGACTCCTGTGCTTTGTGCCACTCTTTTAGCCAGAGAGTCCTGCAGGAAAGGAGGAATAAGCTTATCCTCCGTGGCTTACTTAAGCCAGAAGGTTCTCCTCTAAAGCAGGGTCTGGGAAACCTTCTAAGCCACCAAGGCTCAGGCTTCAGTATCCAAGCCTCCTCCGGTGGTTCCGCTCCTGCTGAGCCGAGATCGCCCCGCTGGAACCGATGTATCTACCTTAAAGTAGTGGGTCGGCACCGCTGGTTCCGATACCTTGTCTACTGTGGCCTTGTCGGCTCGCCAGAGCCGACACCTTATCCAGCATCGGAGCCGAAACCTTCGCTCCATCTGGAATTCAGGGACTCATCCCGGCGGCTCCCGATGCTTTCGGCCCGAAGAGATCTCGGTCCCTTTGTTACTGAGTATCCACGGCTCCGGGTCTCCTCTTTGAGCGGAGCTGAGCCATCGGAGCCGATCTTCGAGATCTTCCAGGCTGTCTGACCACGACTTAGAGAGGGTGGTAAGCAGGCTGTTGAAGTCACAGGCACTGGCCCAAATGCTCCATAGCCCGCCTCAACAGACTTCGCTATAGCCTCTCCCCTTGAACTTCCTCCTCCGACTCCACATCAGAGTTCGGAGCCGGAGGTTCTCGGACAGCGACTGTTTCGTGCCGGAGCCGATACATCCTTCGGCTCCATCGCCCTCGGCTCCGATCTCCTCCTTGAGACCTTCCTTGAGGGATCCGTCGCCGGGTTTCCTTGTCGGCCCGAGGGGCTAGTGGCATCGGACCCTTGTCCGACCCCGCCTCCTCTCGGGCTTCGCTTTGGTAAGCTCGGCGCCGACATCGGCCTCGGAGCCTTCCTCTCAGTGGAGCCGGGAATTCCTGTTTCCTCGAGCGGGATATTCCGCCTCCCGGGGAGGGGAGCCTTTGAGGTGATGAGGAGTGTCCTGGCCTCCGAGCCTGGTCAACGGTCCATCCGTCTAGCTCCTCCCTCATCAGTGCCTGTAGACGCCTCTTGCCAGCCTCTTGCTCTCAGGCCCAGGGATCCATCGCCCTAGGTTTCCTCATTGGGAATTTCCTCCTCTTCAAGTTTCTCCTGATCCAGCAGGTGAACCCCTCGGAAGAGGACGGTAAGAGGAAACACACAGACTCCCCCGAGTCTACTACATCGGATACCGACTTAGATGAGTCGGAGGGTTCCCCACGATCCCTCTGAGGATGTCTCCTTTTCAGACATCCTTGAGCTCCTCAAACAGAGGGGGAATTGGCCATCCATTGATCCCTCCGAGGATGAGTCGGTATACCTGGAGGCTTTGGATCCCGACCCTCCACCTCCTGGTGTCTCCGCCTTTCACCCACTTATGCAGGTAGTGGCTCGGAAGGCGGGCGGCTCCAGATTCTGTGGAACCTGTCCCCAGGAGACCATCCAAATTCATCACGGCCCCTACGGACAAACAGTTCCTTTCCAAGGGTGTCTCTGTGGATGCTATGGTGGTGGCGGTGGCCACTAGGAAGGAACTGGCGGATCCTTCAGTACCTGTCCATCCTCCTAACAAGGATTCTAGGACCATGGACAGGTATGGAAAGCGGATGTTTTCTTCAGCGACCTTTGCTATGCGTTCGCTGAACTACCTTTGTCACTTCACCAGGCTTCAACGAGATATTCTCAAGGAACTGGGTGAAGTAGTCCAGGATCCTTCGGCTGCTGGGGCTCAAGAAAAGATTGCCTCGCAGCTTGCAATCCTAAATTCTTTAACCAACTCCTCCATGAGGCTCATATCCTATGCAGCCGATGGAGCGAGCAGAGATGCAGGCACAGGAGTGGCTCTTAGACGTCAAGCCTGGATGCGGCTTTGTAATTTCGCGGACCCCTTTAAGGCGTCCTTCACCAATACCCCCTTTGACGGTTCGGCTTTGTTCGGACCTCAGGTGAAGGATACCTTGACCAGGTGTGAGCAAGACGGCAAAACTCTTTCTGCCGTAGGAGTCCAATTTTCCACTCCTTCTAGACCATATCCCAAGGGTCAGAAGGGGGGGAAGATGTGGTTCCGTAAAGCCCAAGGAGCTACACCGGACGCACGTGGTCAGTTTACCCCCAGAGGCAGAGGGGGTAACAATAATAGACGCCGCCCTAGAGGCAGGGGGGGTCCTCAGAACCAGGGCAACAGGGAGCCTCTTCCTGATAAGCCCTTTCAGCATCCCTGAGGTGTTGCCCGACTGTCCACCCTTGGAGGCAGTCGGGGGAAGGATATCGCTGTACCCAGTAGCCTGGCGTTCCCTTTCACAAGACATGTGGGTACAGTCGATCATATCCGAGGGTTACAAAATCCCCTCGAAGGTATCCACCTCACCAATCCCTTCCAGACATCTCACCCGGTCAAAGGGATTTGGCAATACAGGAGGTTTCAAAGCTCCTAGAAAAAGAGCCGCCAGACTGTTCCAGCAGACCAAGTAGGATCCGCGCCTACTCGAGATTCTTTTGGTCCCCAAAAGGACGGGAGATTGGAGACCTATTTTAGACCTGAGCAATCTAAACAGATTTGTCAAAAGGCAAGATTCGGATGGTCACGCTTCAGTCCATTCTGCCCTTTCTGGGCAAGGACAACTGGATGTGCTCGATAGACCTTCAGGACGCTGCTATCACATAAAGATACACAGGCGCCCAGGAGGTTTCTCCGCCACGGCTAGGGACCAGTCATTATCAATTCAGAGCCCTGCCCTTTGGCCTCACTTCAGCCCCCAGAGTGTTTATCAAATGCATGGCAGTGGTCACAGCTCATCTGAGACGTCAAGGATTCCAGGTATTTCCTTATTTAGACGACTGGCTCCTCTCCGCCACCACCAAGCATCAGCTTCTTCAGAGCAGAGACTACACTCTGCAGCTTTGCAAAAGGTTGGGAATATCGGTGAATTTCGAAAAATCTTCTCTGCTGCCTTGCCAATCTATCACCTTTATAGGCTTAGAATTAAACACCGTCAGTATGTTAGCCAGACTAACAGATCAGAGAATTCTGGACATCCAAAATACGTTCGGATCTTATTGCAGAGCAGCAAAGTCAAAGCCAGATTGGTTCTGAAGGTTCTAGGTCTTATGGCTGCGGCCATTGTACTTCTACCATTAGCTCGCTTCCACATGCGTCTTCTGCAGTGGATGTTATTCACTCAGTGGTCGCTCCAGAACCTTCCCATGAGGCACAAAATCTTGGTTACACAATCGTGCAGGACTCATCTAACCTGGTGGATATCTTCCCCTCTACTTCATCAGGGCTGACCATTTGTTCTCCCTCCTCCGGTTGCCACAGTCACTACGGATGCCTCCCTGATCGGGTGGGGGGGGCATTATCAGGGCAGGATGGTCCACGGGACTTGGCAACCCATCGAATACCATCTGCACATAAATGTCCTGGAGATGAGAGCGGTGCTTTTAACGTTGCAAGCCCTCAACGACTTTCTTCCCGCGGGGACTATTGCAGTTCAAACGGACAACATGTCCGTGGTCTGGTACATCAACAAGCAGGGCGGGACCAGGTCCTATCCTTTGTGTCGAGAAGCTCTCAGACTTTGGCAATGGGCAATCTCCTCTCATCGGTTTCTGATAGCAACGCACATCCCCGGCAGGTCCAACCTCTTAGCGGACAGACTGAGCAGAGCCATTCTCATGCCTCACGAGTGGTCTCTCAATCAATCGATAGTGGACGAGATATTTCTGAAGTGGGGCACTCCTTGTTGCGACCTTTTTGCTACACCCCAAACAACAAATGCCCGGACTTCTTCACCCTCTTTCCCCTACCAGGCCAACCCCTGAGAGACTCTCTAACCCAGGATTGGCCCGGGTCTTCTGTACTTTTCCTCCTTTCCCCTTAATTCCACAGGTCATTCAGAAAGCTACCGTTTTGAGAGCCAAGATGATTCTCATTGCCCCTTATTGGCCTCGACAAATTTGGTTTCCGACCCTACATCGTCACCTCCTGGTGCAGCCTTGACATCTGGACCCAGTTCCGGATCTTTGATCCACCAATCGGTCAACAGCACCGGGCCATTCGTTCTCTCAACCTCACTGCTTGGTTGCTCCACTTCCTTCCCTAGCCAGGCTTCCTATGATCTCTGATCCTGTCAGAGATATCTTAATAGCTTCTTTGAAGTCGTTCACCAGAACGGTTTATGCTAGCAAGTGGCGACGTTTTTCCCTTTGGGCAAACTCCAGGCACATTGATCCCTTTACTGCACCTGTGCATTCTGTTTTAGATTTTCTGGCTGAAGTTTTTCAGTCAGGATCTTCTTCATCAACAGTCAAAGTTCAACTGGCGGCTATTTCCAAATATCATGTTGGCTTGCAAGATCATAACATTATGTCACATAGACTATGCAAAGCTTTTCTGAGAGGAATTTTTCTCCTAAAGCCTCCAATAAGACATCCTCCTCCACAATGGGATCTGAATTTGATGTTAGCATCCTTGATTTTACCCCCTTGAACCGTCTGCTTCATGCTCCTTGAAGTTACTGACCTGGAAAACAATATTCTTACTGGCTGTCACTTCAGCAAGGAGGGTATATGAGATTCAAGCTCTCTGCATCCGTTCCCCTTACTTGGTTTTTCACAAGGACAGGGTATCCTTGAGAACAAATCCATCCTTTCTTCCCAAAGTTGTTTCTCAAACTAATATTAATCAATCCATCGATCTACCAGTTTTTTCCCAAATTATTCTGACAGAGCTGAACAAAAGCTGCATTGTTTGGATGTCCATCGTCAGCTCAGATATTATTTGCATAGAACTAAACAATTCAGGAAATCAGATCAATTATTTGTCTCCTATGCAGAAAACAGGAAAGGTCTCCCAGTATGAAAAGTGACCTTGTCCAGATGGTTATCTTCCACCATTTCATACGTGTATTCGCCAGAGGCAAGCAACTACCCTCGAAACCAAGGCACATTCAACCAGGAGCCTATCCACTTCTACAGCTTTTCAGGATAGGCTACTCATTGATACCATTTGTGCAGCAGCTACTTGGGCCACCTCATACCATTGTCTCTCATTACAAATTAGATTTGGCCTCCAGGGACAGAGCCAGTTTTGGTTCCACAGTACTCAAGAGTCTGTTCCATTGAGCCACCCGATACAGGTGCTAGGGACGGTCCCATCCAGCAAGAATGAAGGCGAGATTGACAACTTAACATTTAGAAGTTATGTACCTACCATAACGCTCCATGTTAGTTGTCTTCTCGCCTTCTTTCTTAAGGCCCCTCCCTCCTTCCCCTGGCCTGGACAGATCTTGAAGAGTTTCTCTTTATCAGATTCACTCTCCTTAGTTCTTAGAGAGTCTATCTTAGGAACTTTTGCCTAGTTCTTCTAGGCTAGTTTTGCTCTTCCCTTGGGATTAGTATTATTGGCAGGGTTATTTAGCTACCAAACGAGATCTGAGGTAGTCTCGCCTTGCATCATGGGATATAGGGTTGCCTCGAGCTGGTAAAAGGAGTTCTCAAGCTAAGCAAGTACGGAGCCGAGGATCGGCTCCGAACCCATCCAGCAAGAAAGAAGGCGAGAGAAGACAACTAACATGGAATGTTATGGTAGGTACATAACTTCTAATTAACAACCATCCCTGTGACGGGGCAATGTGTGGATGACACGGTGATCTGAAGTTGTTTTCATTTGATCTTCAACCTGTGGGACTCGGATCCAGCATGGATCCGACTCAGCCATATACTCCAGCGGATCCAAAGTCCAAGCTCCTCCCCTACCCATAATTCCCTTTTGCCCTTTGGGCAAACTCCAGGCACATTGATCCCTTTACTGCACCTGTGCATTCTGTTTTAGATTTTCTGGCTGAAGTTTTTCAGTCAGGATCTTCTTCATCAACAGTCAAAGTTCAACTGGCGGCTATTTCCAAATATCATGTTGGCTTGCAAGATCATAACATTATGTCACATAGACTATGCAAAGCTTTTCTGAGAGGAATTTTTCTCCTAAAGCCTCCAATAAGACATCCTCCTCCACAATGGGATCTGAATTTGATGTTAGCATCCTTGATTTTACCCCCCTTCGAACCGTCTGCTTCATGCTCCTTGAAGTTACTGACCTGGAAAACAATATTCTTACTGGCTGTCACTTCAGCAAGGAGGGTATATGAGATTCAAGCTCTCTGCATCCGTTCCCCTTACTTGGTTTTTCACAAGGACAGGGTATCCTTGAGAACAAATCCATCCTTTCTTCCCAAAGTTGTTTCTCAAACTAATATTAATCAATCCATCGATCTACCAGTTTTTTTTCCCAAATTATTCTGACAGAGCTGAACAAAAGCTGCATTGTTTGGATGTCCATCGTCAGCTCAGATATTATTTGCATAGAACTAAACAATTCAGGAAATCAGATCAATTATTTGTCTCCTATGCAGAAAACAGGAAAGGTCTCCCAGTATGAAAAGTGACCTTGTCCAGATGGTTATCTTCCACCATTTCATACGTGTATTCGCTCAGAGGCAAGCAACTACCCTCGAAACCGAAGGCACATTCAACCAGGAGCCTATCCACTTCTACAGCTTTTCAGGATAGGCTACTCATTGATACCATTTGTGCAGCAGCTACTTGGGCCACTCCTCATACCATTGTCTCTCATTACAAATTAGATTTGACCTCCAGGGACAGAGCCAGTTTTGGTTCCACAGTACTCAAGAGTCTGTTCCATTGAGCCACCCGGGATACAGGTGCTAGGGACGCGGTCCCATCCAGCAAGAATGAAGGCGAGATTGACAACTTAACATTTAGAAGTTATGTACCTACCATAACGTTCCATGTTAGTTGTCTTCTCTCTTCTTTCTAAGCCCTCCCTCCTTCCCCCTGGCCTGGACAGATCTTGAAGAGTTTCTCTTTATCAGATTCACTCTCCTTAGTTCTTAGAGAGTCTATCTTAGGAACTTTTTGCCTAGTTCTTCTAGGCTAGTTTTGCTCTTCCCTTGGGATTAGTATTATTGGCAGGGTTATTTAGCTACCAAACGAGATCTGAGGTAGTCTCGCCTTGCATCATGGGATATAGGGTTGCCTCGAGCTGGTAAAAGGAGTTCTCAAGCTAAGCAAGTGCCGAGTCGGAGCCGAGGATCGGCTCCGAACCCATCCAGCAAGAAAGAAGGCGAGAGAAGACAACTAACATGGAATGTTATGGTAGGTACATAACTTCTAATTAACAACCATCCCTGTGACGGGGCAATGTGTGGATGACACGGTGATCTGAAGTTGTTTTCATTTGATCTTCAACCTGTGGGACTCGGATCCAGCATGGATCCGACTCAGCCATATACTCCAGCGGATCCAAAGTCCAAGCTCCTCCCCTACCCATAATTCCCCGCTCTCCCCTCAGATCTTGTTTGCCATTTGCTTTGAATAACACAAGCTCCATTAGTGTGTAAGTGTGCTTTTTTGGGGTTTATTTCTTCTCTTTCTCCCTTTCGTCTGTCTTCTTTCCCCTACCTTCTTCTATCTGCTTCCCAGCGTCGGTCTTTGTTTTAAAAAAAAAATAAAACTTTCCTTCCTAGTGTGTGTGTGTGTGTGTGTGTGTGTGTGTGTGTGTGTGTGTGTGTGTGTGTGTGTGTGTGTGTGGGCATAAGCTTCCACTTTCTGATGCCCACACTCTGTGCTTAGTCTATTTGGAAGTTTCCCATTTGGATTCTCCTGTTCGATCTGCATGGGCTTCAACCCCCGTGCTTTGATTGACAGGAGGAACAAGCTTATTTTAAAGGGTCTTCTCCCACCTCCTGTCGAGGCCTCTTCTTCTTCTGCCCTGGCGTCTGGGACTCAAACTCCCGCTAAGAAGTCCAGGGACAGAGAAAAGGCCCATTCCAAAGAGCGGGATCAGCCAAGGAAGAGGTCTACAGAGCGCTCTACCTCGGCCAAGCCTCCTTCCAAGTCCCGGCTGGATCTGAGCCAGATTTCTCCTCAGCTCCAGTCTCCATGCTTCTCACCAGAGCCAGAGACATCTCGGGCTTGGTCCCCAGCCACTACCTCTCCTCGGCATCATTCTTGGCTGGGGGTGGTGGCTTCTTCAGTCTGGTCCACTCAGAACCTGTCCGAAGCCAGGGTGGAAAGGATGATGTTGAAGTTTCTTCAGGCCCAGATTCAGCTGGGAGTCTTGCCTGCACCATCCCCTTCCGAGGCCGGGAGCAGGCAGTCCATTTTCCTCCCTATCTCTCATTCTCCGATCCAACCTTCAGTTTTGGAGCCCTTGGGTCGGAGGTTCCTGAGGGCTGAGGGGTCTTGCCGATGGTCCCTGCTACCTCAACACCAACTGTTACCTTGAGCAGTTTGGCTCCTACATTTTCGGAGTGTCCCGACTCTCAGAACCGTAGCTTCAGCGTTGGATTTGAGCGGATGGCTTTGACTTCGAGACCTTCAAAGTCGTCGCTTCCCTTTGGGGCTTTCGTGCATGGAGGTTTGTCTCCGGCTCCCCCCTGACGCTGAGGGTTGTGGGCAGGAAGCCTCCGGCCTCAGCCCCGGCAATTCTGCCTTCAGGGGTCCACTCACCTTCAGCGTTCGAGGTGGTGGAGAGGGTCGTCTCTTCTCCTTCAATAACCTTGACACTCTCGTCCTCAGATTCCACCCTGGCTCCCACTCTTTCTGGGCCGGAGTCTTCTGTCCTGCCCCCTCAGGGACAGCCTGTGCCATTTCACCACAGGAGGTTTCAGTCCAGGAATTCCCCTAAACTTCCGAATCCTCCCCACAGTTCCCCCCCTGAAGAGACCCCTTGGAAGTATATGTGCAAGAGGAGGCAGTTAGGCTCCCCTCCAGAGTCCCTCTCTGACAATACAGACTTGGAGGAAGGGGAGGGCTCCCCACGATCACACCCCCCAGAGGATGTCTACTTTGGGAATATCATGGAGATCCTTCGCCAAAGCGGTGGGTGGTCTACTCTCAACTCTAACTCTGACAAGTCAGTATTTCTGGAGGCGTTTGGAACAGGACCTTCTACCTCCTGGGTGTGCCGCCCTCCCCCGCGGATCCCTTAGTGGATCTCATCTCTAGTAGGGCATGGAAGGAACTGGACATGGTTGAGCCCATCCCCAAGCGCCCAGACACGGTGCTCAGCTCCCCATCAGACAAGCCCCATTGGTCCAAGGGATCCAGTCGATGCCATGGTGGTTGCAGCAGCCACTAAGTAGGAGCTGGCTCAAGAGAGCTCCTCTGTCCACCCTTCAGACAGGGAGTCTAGGACGGTTGGATCATTTTGAGAAGTGGACCTATGCTTCGACCACTTTTGCCTTATGTGTACTGTTTTATTTGGCACATGTAATCAGACTGCAGCGGGACCTGGTCATGGAGGTCACTGAGTCTGCCTCAGGGTCCATGTCGGCAGAGGAGAAGAAGGTCTTCTCCTCCCGTATGTCCACCTCCACTGCTATTTCAAAGACTTCCATGAGGCTTCTCTCCCACGCTACCAAGGGTGCCTCTAGGGCTGCAGGGACAGGTGTGGCCATTCAGCAGCATGCTTGGCTCAGGCTTTGTGCTTCTTTGGAGCCCTTCAAAGCGTCCTTCACAAACGCTCCCTACAACAGTTCCACCTTGCTTGAAAAAACAGTTTGTGACACGTTAACCCAGAGCGATATGGATGGGAAGACCTTGTCTGCTGTCTGGATCCGCTTTTCCACTCCACAAAGATCATTTTCAAGGAATCAGCATGGAGTCAAGATTCTGTGTTCCAGAAGTCTCAGGGTTCTCCCCAGCATGCTCAGGATTTGTCTCTCCCCCCCCCCCAGGTGCAGAGGGAGATATGACAGATGCTGCCATCATGGTAGATGGGGTCTGAAGAACCAGGGGTCTCAGGATTCTTTCCCAGACAGACACTTCCAGCAATCCTGAGGGATTGCCTGATTGCTCGTCTTTGGAGGCAATCGAGGGGCATCTATCGCTGCACCCAACAGCCTGAGAGTCCATTACAAACGATCATTGGGTGTTGCAGATCATATCCAGAGGTTACTCTATCCCCTTTCTTCATCCTCCCTTTCCACCAAAACACCTCACTGACGTTCCAACTGGTCAGCTGAAGGAGGCAGCCATAGAAATCGCCAGGCTGCTCGACTAATGAGTCTTCCAGCCCATCCCCCCAGACCAGTCCGGATCAGGCAATTATTCCAGGTTCTTTTTGCTGCCAAAGAAAACAGGGGACTTGAGACCCATCCTGGATCTTTCAACCCTGAACCTGTCCATTGCCAAGACGAAGTTTTGGATGGTCACCCTTCAGTCCAGTCTTCTCTTTCTGCAGATGAACAACTGGTTGTGCTCGGTGGACCTCCAGGATGCATACTACCGTCTCAAGGTAGACAGATGCTCACAGAGGTTCCGCCGCTTCCATCTGGGAACCAATCACTTTCAGTTCATAGTGCTCCCCTTTGGACTCACCACTGTTCCCCGGCTGTTTACCAAAGTGATGGCGGTAGTGGCAGCTCACCTGTGGCTGCAGGGATTTCAGGTTTTTCCCTACCTGGACGATTGGCTTGTCTCCACTCCCTCCAGGCACGACTGACTCAGGCCAGGGATTATCTTCTTCATATAGCCCCGTCCCTGGGCGTTATGATAAATCTCAACAAGTCTCAACTAGCACCGGTTCAGGTGTTGGATTTCATAGGTGCTCGCTTAGACACTACACAGTGCAAGGTGTTCCTGCCTCCAGTCAGACTGTTATCACTTTGGCGTCATGTACAGTACATTCTTGAAGCCCAATTTCCCCTGGTGGACTTGGTTCTTCAGGCATTGGGGTCCATGGCGGTCATGATCACCCTTATTCCAACCGCGCACCTCCATATGAGGGTCTTTCAAATGACCTTAGCAGCTCAATGGTCCTTGATAGACCTTCCCTTGTCACATCCTGTTCGACTGTCTCATGTTTGCAGGGACTACCCTCTTTGGTGGCTCCAGTCCCTGGACCTCCTTTTGGGTTGCCCATTTGTTCATCCCTGTCCTGCGATTACTGTGACCACGGACGGGTGGGGGGGGCATTGCATGGGAAGGACATTGCAAGGCACGTGGTCTGCCCTGGAGACCAGTCTGCATATCAGTGTCCTGGAGATGAGAGCAGTGATTTTGGCATTGCAAGCTCTCCATTCCTTTCTTCCTTCCGGGACTGTTGCCATACAGACGGACAATATGTCAGTAGTCTGGTGCATTAACAAATAGGAGGGAACAAAATATAATCCCCTTTGGCTCAAGGCCATGAGATTGTGGTAGTGGGCGATTTCCACCGGACATTTTCTGGCGGCAATCCACATTCTGGGGAAGCCTAACATCCTAGTGGAAAGGCTCAGCCGATCTATTCTGATGCCCTATGAGTGGTCTCTAAATCCGTTAGTAGTGGACAAGATCTTCCTACAGTGGGGTCAGCCTTGCTGCAATCTGGTTGCGTCTCCTTCCAACACGAAGTGCAGCGAATATTTCACTCTGATCCCCCCTCCAGGGGAGTCACCCAGAGATGCTATAGTCCATGCATGGCCCTCAAGACTACTCTATGTGTATCTGCTTCCTCTAATTCCCAAGTTTATTCAGAAAGCTCATCGGCTGGGGAGCTCAGTTATTCTCATTGCCCCTTTCTGGTCTCGTCAAGTTTGGTTCCCCACTCTGTGGTCTCATATAGTGTGTCCTCCCTGGACTCTGGATCCGGTTCTGGATCTGATCACACACCCATCAGGGGTTCCTCACTCAGATTTAGTCAGCCTGAAGCTCACATCTTGGCTGCTTCAATTTCCATGATAACCAGGACTCCTGGGCTTTCTTCTCCTGTCAAAAAGATCCTGATTGCGGCTCACAAGACTTCTGCCAGGACGATCTAATCTAGCAAATGGAAGCATTTTTCGATCTGGGCTTCTCAGCGTGACCTGGATCCCTTTACGGCGCTAGTCTCTGCCATTTTGGAATTTTTAGCATACATTTTTAATAATGGCGCTAGCTTCGCTACTGTTAAGGTCCAGTTGGCAGCGATTTCCATGTGGGTGAAAATTCAGCCTCCTTAGCTTCGTCTAAACTCTGTAAGGCCTTTCTGAAAGGTGTCTTTCATCTTTGGCCTCCGGTTAAGGACCCCACACCTCCCTGGGACCTAACCTTTGTTTTGCAGACTTGTTTCTCCTCAGTTTGAACCAGCTGCCTCAGTTGATTTGCAGATTTTATTATGGAAGATGGCCTTTTTGGTGGCAATTACCTTGGCCAAAAGGGTTTCTGAGTTTCAAGCTTTATCTATCAAGCCCCCTTATCTGTCTTTCATAAAGACAATGTGTCTCTGCAGACCAATCCATATTTCTTGCCAAAGGTGGCTTTGAAATTGAATATTAATCAGGTCATTAATTTGCTAGTTTTCTTCAGAAATTTCCAAAACAGAGGGGAGTACAAATTGCATTTACTAGACATGCACAGGCAGTTGCATTTCTGTCTGCATAGAACCAAAAGCTTGCGTAAACCAGATCAGCTTTTTGTCTCATTTTCTAAGCCTCATTTGGGAAAGCCTGTCTCTAAGGTTACAATTGATCACTGGATTTCAGAGTGTATTTCTTTAGCCTATTGAGCTAAAGGTTTGTCTCCCCCGGGACATGTCCTGGCTCATTCCACCATCTCAGTCTCTACTTCTGCGACTTTTTGGTCCACGGTTCCTCTTGATGATATCTGTTCTGCTGCTACCTGGTCCTCATCGAATACCTTTATTTCTCATTACAAAATTGATCTTCTCTCCAGGAGCAGAGCATCTTTTGGCTCACCAAGGCTCCGGAATATTCTTCCATGAGAACTTCCCAGGTTTTTTGGTAGCTAGGGACTCTGTCCCTCATGTTGAAGATCAAATGAAAACAACAACTTCAGATAAATAAGCTATGTACTTGCCATAACGTTCCATCTGAGTTGTTGCTTTTCGTTTGTCTTCAACCGTCCTTCCTTCAATCCCCCAGCCTGTTTTGGGCTGTGTAGTGGACTGGACTGAAGAGACAATAGGCCCTTTTGTCTTGGCTGGCTCTGAGTATGTGGGCCTTTAGATGGTTGTGCCACTTTTTATAGGCAGGTATACTGTATAGGGTTGGTGCTGTTCTGCAACAATCTCGATCTGAGGGGAGGAGAGAGAGCAGGACATTATGGCTATGGGAGTCACTTGGACTTTGGATCCGATGCTGGAGTATATGGCCAAGTCGCATCCGTGCCGGATCCGAGTCCCTCAGGCTAAAGACAAATTAAAAGCAACAACTCATATGGAACGTTATTGTAAGTACATAACTTATTTTTTTCCTACCATGCAGTATAATTTTTTGGACGTGATAAGTCCTGTTTCTTAATGTAATTCAGTTTTGTTTTGTCTCCTTAATCATCTGCAGTTGCTTGCTGCACTTTCTCAACCTTGACAGTCACCATACCCCTCATTATGTTAACAAGAATCTTGGATGAAACATAAAGTAAGAATAAAGACTCTGAATCCAGCCCAGATTTATATATTGGTGTTAAAACACTTGATACAAATCCTCTTGGTCTAATATTTTTCTAATTTGTGTTTTCTGAAGAACAGGAATTTTGTAACTGTAATCTGTTGAGGTTGATTGATTTCTATTTCCACTGGTCTGCTATAAAATTACTCATTTTAAGACCGACAGAGTAAATTTTAGAGGCAAAAATACTGAGCCAGGCTGGTTACAGGATTTTCTCCAACTCCTTTATGGCTTGCCCAGCTATTGTGGCATCCAGTTACCACAGCTTGTGCAGGTACTCAGTCAACAGCAAAGGGACTACCAGATAGTATTGGCTGTAGTGAGTGGCACTGGAATAGCAGTCATGTCTTTGCAACATATATTTTCAAAGCTCTTAAACTGTAGGATAAACAGATACTGACACTGTCTATGAATGGTTGTGTAACTAGGCACATATGTAGAAATATAGAATGTTAAGTTGTCTATCTCACCTTCATTCTTGCTGGATGGGTACTCGGCCAATACTAAAGCTCGAGAGCTAATTCCACCGGCTTGAGGCTCCCCCATATCCCACAATGCTAGGCAGTAACTCCTCAGATCTCGTTTGCCGCTTCGCTGACGAGTTGCTCTTTCCAACCGGCTATGCAGGTTAGTTGCTTAGATAAAGTTTTTTACTAAATAGACCCCCTTTAAGTTATTTTTTCAATAGTAGTTAGTGAGTTAATTAAGTAGTTACACTCCCTACCAATTTTCTTCCCCTTTTCAAAAAATTTTTTCAAGAATTCCTCCCTTAGGCCTTTAGGCCCCTTCCCTCCCCTCCTAGTAGTTGGAGTGACTGTGTTTTTTTTAGGGAATTTTTTGTTAAGATAATTACTTTATTTGAAATTAAATTTAGTGTAATCTGTGTGTGTGTGAGTGTGAGTGATTGCACTACCTTTTTTCTTAGAGATGTCTAAGGAATCGAAGGTCTCAGGCTTTAAGAAGTGTGAAGATGTCTCTGACAGACGGTCACACTTCTTGTGTATACTGCCTGGGACCTTTACACCTGCAGGACTCTTGTGCTGTCTGTCATGGTTTCAGCCCTAGAGTCCTGCGGGAACGTAAAAATAAGCTAATTTTAAGAGGCTTATTGAAGCCTGAGGGTCCCCCGACACAGTCCATGTCGGGGAAACCTTCTAAGTCCTCCAGGCTCTCGGCTCCAGCGTCCGAGCCGTCCTCCGGGGGTTCTAAGACCGTTTTAATGGTTCAACCATCGGCTCCGGCCGGAGCCGATGATTCTAGACCTACTACATATACTGTGTCCGGAGCCGAGACAGACAAATCTAAGTCGGCTCCGACACTCTCGTTGGAACTGATTACTAGGAAGAGGTCCAGGTCTCCTTCGATCGGCTCCGTTCATTCGGCTCCAGCCTCACCACTCTTGTCTGAAAGGAGCCATAGGTCACACTCCTCTAGGTCCTCCAGACTTTCGGACCATGATTTGCAGAGGGTGGTGAGTAGACTTCTTAAGTCCGAGGCACTGGCCCAGATGTTACACAGCCCGACTCAACAGTCGATGGCTGCCCCTGTTTCATTAGACATTCCTCCTCCGACTCTATCGAGTTCGGAGCCGGTGCTGCTCGGAGCCGAGACTGCGGGAGCGTCGGAACCGATACCTTTCCTTTCGGCGCTGTCTGCTCCGATCTCCTCTTTGGAGGGATCTCGGCGCCGGACTTCCCTCGTCGGCTCCGAGGGGGCGAGTGGCATCAGACCCTTGTCCGACCCCGCTCTCCCTCTCGGTGCTTCGGCGCTGGTTAGTTCAGCTCCGACATCGGCTTCGGAGCCATCCTTGTCGGTGCCGGGGGAGGTTTTCAGCTCTTCGGAGCGGAGACCTCTGGCCCTGCCTGATAGGGGTGCCTTTGAGGTCATGCGGAGCATGTTAGAACCTGGTTCTACTCCACAGTCAGCTCCAACAGCTCCTCCCTCTACAGTGCCTGCAGTGATTTCTTCTCACCCCCTTGCTTCGGACTGTAGAGAATCTGCGCCTCAAGTTTCCCCAATGGGAATTTCCTCCTCTTCCGAGGCCACTCCTGATCTTGCAGAAGAACCCCCTAGGAAGAGACAGTGCAAGAGGAAGCACATTGACTCCCCTGAGTCTGTCACCTCTGGCACTGATTTGGAAGATTCTGAGGGTTCCCCTCGTTCCCCCCTCTGAAGATGTCTCCTTTGCAGACATACTGGAAATCCTGAAGCAGAGGGGGAATTGGCCAGCCCTTAACCCTTCAGGGGACGAATCAGTGTACCTTGAGGAGTTTGGTTCTCGACCTTCCACCTCCAGGGTGTCCCCTCCCTTTGACCCACTTATGGAAGTGGTTGCGAGGAAGGCTTGGACGGCTCCTGACTCGGTGGAACCCACCCCTAGGAGGCCAGCCAAATTTATCACTGCCTCCAAAGACAAGGAGTTTTTGTCCAAAGGTGTCTCTGTGGATGCCATGGTGGTGGCTGCTGCCACCAAGAAGGAATTAGCGGATCCTTCGGTGCCTGTTCATCCTCCTAATAAGGAATCTAGGACCATGGACAGGTACGGTAAGCGGATGTTTTCATCAGCGACCTTTTCCATGCGTTCGCTGAATTACCTGTGTCATTTCACTCGTCTCCAGAGGGACTTGCTCAAGGAAATGAGTGAAGTGTTGAAGGACCCATCAGCTGTGGGTTTTCAAGATAGGATGAACTCCCAGCTGGCTACCCTTAATTCAGTGGTTAACTCCACCATGCGCCTGATTTCGTACGCGGCCAATGGAGCGAGCAGAGCCGCAGGTACAGGGGTGGCTTTACGTCGCCATGCCTGGATGCGGCTATGTAGCTTTGCGGACCCTTTCAAGGCATCTTTCACTAACTCCCCTTTTGACGGATCATCTCTCTTTGGTCCACAAGTGAAGGATACTCTGACAAGGTGCGAGGTAGAAGGTAAGACTCTTTCTGCTGTCGGAGTCCGTTTTTCTACCCCTTCTAGGCCTTACCCCAAAGGTCAGAAGGGGGGGAGGAGATGTGGTTCTGCAAACAACCACAGGGAGTCTTGCCGGACGCACAGAGTCATTTTCCCCCTAGAGGCAGGGGGGAAACAATAATAATAGATGCCGTCCTAGAGGCAGAGGGGGCCCGCAGAATCAGGGTAGTCGAGAAACTTTCTCTGACAAACCCTTTCAGCACCCCTGAGGGGTTGCCCGACTGTCCACCTTCGGAGGCAGTCGGGGGAAGATTATCTCTGTACCCAAAAGCCTGGCTTTCCCTTATTCAAGACAAGTGGGTACAGTCTATCATATCCGAAGGCTACAGAATCCCTTTTGTTCGCATCCCAAAACAGTCCGGAAAATCCCTTCCAGACGTTCCACCCAGTCAAAGGGAACAAGCAGCACTAGAAATTTCAAAGCTGCTAGCAAAAAGAGCCATTCAACCAGTTCCAGCAGACCAACAAGGATCCGGAATTTACTCCAAATTCTTTTTGGTTCCAAAAACAGGGGCTGGAGACCCATTTTGGATCTCAGCAACTTGAACAAGTTTGTCAAGAAAACGAAATTTCGGATGGTCACACTGCAGTCCATCCTGCCCTTTCTGGGCCAGGACAACTGGATGTGCTCCATAGATCTCCAGGATGCGTACTATCACATCAAAGTGAACAGACGATCCAGGAGATTTCTCCGCTTCAGGCTAGGGGCCAGTCATTTTCAGTTCAGGGCCCTGCCCTTTGGTCTCACTACAGCCCCCCGAGTGTTCACCAAATGCATGGCAGTGGTCGCCACTCATTTGAGGGGCCAGGGATTCCAGGTGTTTCCGTATTTAGACGACTGGCTCCTGACTGCCACCACCAGGCATCTACTTCTCTTAGCCAGAGACTACACCTTACGAACCTGTCAGGCTCTAGGCATCTCGGTAAATTACGAAAAGTCTGTCTTGTCGCCTTGTCAATCTATTACTTTTATAGGCGCAAGATTAGACACAGTCAGTCTGTCAGCCAGACTCACAGAGCAAAGAGTAGCAGACATTCACAAGCAGGTTTCCCTTCTCTTACGACAGAACAAGATCAAGGTCAGACTGGTTTTGAAAGTCCTAGGGATTATGGCGGCGGCTATTCCTCTCCTTCCCTTAGCCCGCTTTTACATGAGGATTCTACAGTGGATGCTTTTCACTCAGTGGTCCTTTCAACTTCTACCAATGTCCCACACTATCAGCATAACTCAGTCATGCAGGAATCATCTTCTATGGTGGGTTACATCCCCCCAACTTCTTCTGGGAAGACCCTTCACCCCCCCCGCCCCCGGCTGCAACTCTGACAACGGACGCCTCCCTGATATGGTGGGGGGGGGGGGGCATTACCAGGGCAGGACAGTCCAGGGCACGTGGCAGCCGATCGAGTGCCACTTGCACATAAATGTTCTAGAGATGAGAGCAGTGCTTCTAGCGTTGCAAGCCCTTCAAGACTCTCTTCCCAAGGGAACTATAGCAATTCAGACGGACAATATGTCCGTAGTGTGGTACATCAACAAACAAGGCGGAACCAAATCTTACCCCTTATGTCGAGAAGCAGTCAGACTGTGGCAATGGGCGATCTCTTCTCAGCGCTTCCTGATAGCAATGCACATTCCCGGCAAGTCCAATGTGATAGCAGACAGATTGAGCAGAGCAATCCTCATGCCTCACGAGTGGTCTCTGAAGAAATCAGTATTGGAAGAAGTTTTTCGAACTTGGGGCCATCCTTGCTGCGATCTTTTTGCCACTCCCCAAAACAGCAAGTGGACCGAGTTCTTCACCCTCTTTCCCCTACCAGGTCATCCCATCAGAGACGCTCTAGCTCACGATTGGCCTCCGGGGCTCCTGTATGCCTTTCCCCCCCTTCCCACTGATACCTCAGCTGATTCGGAAAGCCATTGCTCTGAAGGCCTTAATGATCCTCATTGCCCCTTATTGGCCTCAACAAGTTTGGTTTCCCTTTCTTCATCGTTACCTTTTGGCGCAACCATGGCATCTGGACCCAGTTCCAGATCTCTTGATCCATCAATCGGGTCAACTGCACCAATCCCTTTCTTCTCTGAACCTCACAGCATGGTTCCTCCAATTCCAACCTTAGCCAGGCTTCCCTTAATATCTCACTCAGTTAGAGATATTTTGATAGCTTCTCATAAGTCTTCTACCCGGAAGATTTATAGCAGCAAATGGAAACGTTTCTCTTTATGGGCAGTGTCCAAGAAAATAGCCCCTTTTACTGCTCCTATTCAGTCCATTCTTGATTTCCTAGCTGAACTTTTCCAAGCAGGTTCTTCTCCTTCTACTATCAGAGTTCAATTGGCGGCTATATCTAATTTTCATGTGGGGGTGTCAGAGTCTACTATTATGTCTCACAAACTCTGTAAAGCCTTTTTGAAAGGAGTTTTTCTTCTTAAGCCCCCTGTCAAGGATCCACCTCCTCCATGGGATCTGAACTTGGTTCTAGCATCTTTGATTCTACCCCCCTTTGAACCTGCAGCTTCATGTTCTATGAAGTTGCTGTCTTGGAAAACCCTTTTTCTAATAGCCATCACTTCGGCTAGAAGGGTTTCGGGACTTCATGCTCTATGCTGTCATCCTCCGTATCTAATTTTTCACAAAGATAGAGTTTCCTTGCGTACCAATCCATGCTTTTTGCCTAAAGTGGCCTCTCAAACAAACCTGAATCAAACTATTGATCTTCCAGTTTTTTCCCCAATTATGGCAACAGGTCAGAACAAAAATTGCACTCTTTAGATGTTCATCGCCAACTAAGGTATTATTTAGACAGGACTAAACAGTTCAGAAAAACAGACCAACTGTTTGTTTCCTATGCGGAAGGCAAGATGGGTCTTCCAGTCTCTAAAGTGTCACTTTCGAGATGGCTTACTTCTACGATTACCTATATTTATGAGATCAGACACCAACAATTGTCCTCTAAGCCTAGAGCTCACTCTACAAGGGCATTAGCCACATCCATAGCCTTTCAGGATAGGCTTCCTATTGATTCTATTTGTTCAGCAGCAACTTGGGCTTCACCTCATACCTTCATTTCTCATTACAAGTTGGACATAGCCTCCAGAGACCGTGCCAACTTTGGTTCCACTGTTCTCAAGAGTCTGTTCCGACAGGCCACCCGGGACAAGGTGCTAGGGACGCGGTCCCATCCAGCAAGAATGAAGGCGAGATAGACAACTTAACATTATGAAGTTATGTACCTACCATAACGTTCCATGTTAGTTGTCTTCTTCTCGCCTTCTTTCTTGCGTCCCACCCTCCTTCCCCCTAGCCTGGACAGACCTAGAGGAGATGATTTTGTGACCTCTATAATCTTTTCTCCCACTGTTTTACCACCTCTATATTTTTCCTCTGTTAGGTTTAAGTCACCTCACATTCAGCCGTATAGAGGTGGATTACCCTTCTCCATGTTATGGAGCCCCTTTGTCTTGCTTGGCCTAGCCTTCAAACGAGATCTGAGGAGTTACCGCCTAGCATTGTGGGATATGGGGGAGCCTCGAGCCGGTGGAATTAGCTCTCGAGCTTTATTATTGGCCGAATTGGTGCCGAGGATCGGCTCCGAACCCATCCAGCAAGAAAGAAGGCGAGAAGAAGACAACTAACATGGAACGTTATGGTAGGTACATAACTTCTTATTTTCATGCCAGGTTAGGATATCTTGGCTCATCTAGTCTCCTCTCCCCAGACTGTTTGATAAGCTGCAGATCCTTGTTACCTTACAGTTTATTTAAACCGCTCTATATCTGTTCTGTTCTAAATTCTTTCAAATGTTTTACACAATTATTTCCTCAGGAAGACTGTTGAATGCCTTTACCTCCTTTTTTATGAAAAGCATTTCCATACATTTCCAACTAATCCTTTCCGTGAATTGCCTTTCAACACATTTCTCTTGAGCCATCCAATCTTTCCCATCAGTTTGCATTTGTAGACAGATGTGGACAGACAGCCAGACTGATTCTTTATTTTTGCCTTCTTGGAAGATGTAAACAGACAAAAATAGACAACTGGTTATGTGTCAAAGTGCACATTCTGCTTTTTATGACTAGCTTAATTTATAATTTATAGTCATCAGATTTCACTTTCACTATAGGGTGACATCTATGAATGAAAAAAATGACTTATTAAAAAGCGCCTCTAAAGCTTTACACTGAACTCCAGTTAAGACTGCTGACAAAGAATTAAATATGGCGTTAATGTGTTTTAATTAATACTCTAGGATATAGGTTAATGTTATTTTTTATGTTCTGCTTCAGATGTGTGAATATTAATCCAAGTGCGTTGCTGCACTGAAGAAAGCTTTTAGTGAAATGTTAAGGAAAAAAGGAAAAATAATCAGCTGAACAGGAGCAAAAGAAGAAATACAAGATGCATACATGTAGTTATTTTTTTTTCTCCCTTGATTTTTGTATCACTTTTTATACACAAACTCCTGGCTCTGGCAAAACAGTGGCAAATGGAAAATTGGGAAGCTAAAGAGGCTTTATTTATATGTGTATTTATGTTGTTTATATGTGTATTTACTTATACAACTGTTGTGCCATTAACATTATAGAGTTTGTCTTGTGTTAATTCTGGCTACACATTGTAGTATTTCAGTACTTCCTTTGGTGAACTTTGAGCAGGAGTTAGACAGCCCCCTCAGGTGTGTGCTATGATTTCTTCAGAATAATCAACCCTCCCCCTGTTCTCTTCCTTTTGATTAACCTAGGCCTTTGTGTCACTGTCAGGAGCTGCAGTACAGTGGAGCCCTGAAGCAGATGGCATTATGCTTCTGCACATTTATAATACATCCCTCCAAGACAGAGCCTGGTCATCTAGTTTACAACATGCTGTAGCTCATAGTGTCATTGTAACATGTATATTATAGCTTGTACACTGAGGCAGTAATTAATTTCTGACAGCATTATTTGCTCCAGAATTTATGGAATACTGCCTGCCAAGTAGTTCTTTTTACAACATTTTGGAAAGCAGTACTGCAAATGTATAACTAGATGATAAACTCTGTCTCTGTAACATTGCATTAATATAGCTTTCTATCTACTTCATTCTCTCTAGCTATATTTCTTTGCATCTTTATTTCCTGTATTTTATACCATTTTTGCCAGTCTTAAAAATTTCTTTTATTTTGCATATGGGTTTATCTTGTTACCCAGGTACTGTACGAATGTCGGGTATTAATTTTGTATGGTTAACAGTTATTTCAATACAAAATGTATTATATGTTCTATAATTTGTACATCTGTTGCTTGTTTTGAAATCCATAATAAATTTCCAAAAAGAGCTCTAAGCCAGTAACCCTGGATGGGGAACTGTTGATGCAAAGTTACGCTGATATAATACAGGAGTTAGATGGAGTCATGGCTTCTTATAAATGGCAAGAAAGTGAAAGATGTTACAAATGTGTGATTCACTTTTCTAATTTCTGGTAACTGTGTTTGCAAGGAATGCACACTCAATATGAAACCATTCTCTTCACCTTGACTAGTATGCAACAGCAGTATTGAATAGTTGGTGGTTTTCATGGTTGAGTGGCCCTCAACAAGAATCTCAGAAGTGCCATTAAGATAAAAATTATAAACAAAGGGTAATGAGTCTGACATCATTTAGGCAATTGAATGTGGGAGGCATTGCGGTATGGTTCTTTCCGATTTTTCGGATGTGAAACTGTAGTCTTGGTTTTGCTGACAAATTTCAGGACAGTGTATACATTTTGTGTTTTTTTTTTTTTTTTTTTTGCTGACAATATTATTGTAAACTTTAATGCTAGGCTGAAACCGCCTTTATGATACAGTTACTTTAAAGGTGTTCATGTGTTTTGCTTGTAAAAATATTTTTGAAATGTAGAATGAAAGCTATAAAATACAGTCGTGGATTTGTGAGGAATTTTGCAGTTACTTCCATATATGAACTGGCCGAAGCTGTTGTAGTCTAAGCAAGTCACATTACGGTGACAGTATTTCATTTTAATCCACAGGGGCTACAGCCTTCTTCCTTATAGTGTGATAGGAGCTGCAGAGCTCATGTCCTACCAAGTTACATAGGTTTATAGGTAGTAATGAGGAATGTAGTTCCGTAGACCATTGATGAGCCTAACCCAGTTTTCCAAGTGCTCCAGAGTACTGTGTGGTTAAGTGACTTGTTCAGGGTCACGATGTAGTCAGACAAAAGCTGAGGGCACCAAACCACTTTTGCTACAAAAATCAGCTTATTACTACTTTATAGTCTTAAAATGCAGTAAATTACACATGGTTGAAGGACACATTTTTCAGCAGAACTTGCTACATGGAGAAATTTCTCTTCTTCCAAGGTACATCAGTTCAGAGCCATTTAGTAGGGGATGCAGGGAAATAAGCCTCTTGCAGGGAGGATTAGTAGCTTCCATCCATAAAACACTTGTTTTAAAAGTGGCCAGATGTCAACTTCAGACACTTGTTTTCATTCAGAATCCATTTTGATTACATTGACCTTGTACAGCAGGGACATACCATGGTACTACACTTCTTTGTTACTTCATAGTATATTCTGCACTTCTTTTGCTCCACATGTAAATATAAGTTCACTCTGGAGGAAAGCAGTAACTGGTATGCTAAGAATGTAATGGCAGGTAATAACCATCTGGGATCTAGGCTATCATAAAGATAGACTGGCTTTGTAATGTAACTTGCATTTAGCTTCCTTCACCTCTACAGCTCTGTGTTTTTCTGTGTCTTGATTTCTTCCAGTGTTAATGAATGCAACACTGAATGCAGTTTTTTTTCTTATACAGTGCACAGTTCTGATTTCAGTATATTTGAATAAATATTTTACTTACTGCATTATGGTATTTTTTTTGTTGTTGATCAGAATGGTACACTGATTACAACAGAAAGCATAAAAAGAGTGATTGCAAGAGCTTAGCCTGTATAAAGAAATAAGGCAGAAAAGTGAGGGATGACATGCTAAAAATGCTGGAGCATTTTAGAGTCTGTCTTTCAAACAGAAATAGTCAAATATTACTTCAGAGTCTATTTTTCAAACAGAAATGCACCAAGAACAGCAGGATGCAACTTAAAGATTCATGCATGGTGTATGGATCAGGGAGACTCAGTGAAGTATTATTCCACAGAAAGGTTATTGCATGTTTTGACAAACCTGCTGAAGACATGGTACAGTTATAAACAATCAGATAATTCAGGAATGGTTGCGTCAAATGTTGTACAGTTCCTACAGGGGTCGTCTGGAAGAAGGAGGTAATGCACTTAAGTTAATGATCTCCATTAGCTGGTAGCTTCTTCTTTGGTTTTCTTAGCTGGAGAAATGAACAGAGAAGATAGGCCAAGCTGGCCTTATCTGCTCTTAGAATCTGTCATTTGGTTGTTGTATCTTTCGGCTTTTCCCAGTTAGAGGTCGCCACAGCGGAACTCCGGTCCGCTAATGATTGGCAGTAGATTTTTACGTACCGAGTTGCCTGCTCTGACACACAACCTTCAATGAAGGTACACCCATTCACATATGTCTCCACACAGAAGACGCTTTAGCTGAGAATCGAACAGGACAACGTCTTACTGTGAGGCGACAACGCTACCGCAGCACCACCACCACAGTAGATAGAATCTATCCTTTGGTAAAAATCCTTTTTCAACTTCCAAGCTCAGAATTCTATGCACTAGTATGGGAGTTAGTAGCCTGCAGAACACGCTGGAACTTTTATCAACTGGCTGGTTATTTTTATTATGAAAAAGTGTCAAGGTTTGGGCATATTAGACAAAATGAAAATTGTCATATTGCTATATAAAATAGTTTTTGAAGAAAGGTTTTGTTTGTTAATGTGAAAGATTGTAATGAAGTTTGTTTATGCAGTTCCCAGATGAATTATATAAAAGGAAATTAATTATATACTTGCTGATGTAGATTTTTATTTGGCATATCCCAGAAAGGGAGTCTTGCAGGAAACTTACTTATACATGTAGTAGGACAGTATGAATATATTCTCACCTACATCATGGCTAGGGAGCAGACTCATTTTTTTAATTATTACTTTACATCTCAGGGAAGCTTATCATGCTCAGTATAAAGGCTTTAGAAAGAAGTACACTGTTTATCATTTGGCCTGGTCACTAATATACAGATACATATGCTCAAAGACACTCATTGAGTTCTCATCATGTTATCTCAGGAATCAGAGGCAAAGACAAAATAAAAAGAGGGCGTGAGTCTAAAATCAGGGGCATTTTTATATATTGCAGTTATTTACTTAGAAGTTGTTAGAATAGGATTTGTGTTAATATGCACTTTCTTTGGGATACAAAATCTGGAACTCTCATGTCAGGTATTAGTTATTGTAATCTTCAGAAATATCCCAGAATATTGCACATTTTAAGGAACAAAAATCTCAAGGCAAAATCAGGGAGAGTTGACTGCCATGTCTCAGAAATAGCATCACTTAAGGGCAGTTTGTGTGCCTAAAATGAAACTACTTGACAATCTGAGATTTACATAGCAATCACAAAAGTATTCAGATAGATGAAAAATTAAGGAATGTTATAAGTATAACTTGAAGAGAGCATCTGAAAGGGCAAGTAATTTTGAATGAGAACAGCTGCTGGCATCAGAGCCTACAAAAAGAAAAAAAACAGGAATAGCATTTTTTTTTTTTTTTAGATCTTGGCTTGTAAAGTGTATGCTTCAGGGAACAAGAGCAATTTAAGATGTCAAGGGGTTTTGGACACGTGCCAGTTATCCATTTGATACTAAAGACAATGTAGCAGATTTCAGGTAGTATACACAGGCAACAGCTTTAAGTAGTTTTTAACGCGAGTAAGAATTTGAAAGAGCTCATCTGTAATTATTTGTAGTCCACACGCATAATATATGATTAATAGTATAGACACAGTGTCTGCATACCTGTGGTCATAGCAGGCTTCGGACATACCATTACTGTGGTTTCCTATTTAATGAACTGCGTATTGCAGTGTCACTTTCAACATTTCTTTGCAGTGCTTAGTAATACCAGTAACACATATTAGTGTACCATCCCACTACTTGATAGCGTGGCCTCTTTGTGATGCTGGTGGTTTACAGTTGGCAGCTTAAGGCTGGGGATATGAGATCAGGTGGAGTGGGTGAACATAAACATTTAGGCAACTGCTTTTCTTACCTAGAGAAAAGAGATTACTGAGGCACTTTTAATTACTAGCAGACATAGGGTTAGGAGATCAGTACACCAGAAAGGCCACAGAAATACCTCACAAAGAGGATTACTGGCCTCAAACAGATGCCCTACGCAGACCGTCTCAAAAAACTCCAGCTTTACTCCATTGCTTATCGCCTACTCAAGAGGCAATCTCTGCCTAACATACAAATCTATGTCAAATCCAGAGCTGTTGGACATGCTCCACTTAAGAAATCCCAATCCCTCCGAGCTACATGCTCTAGGGACCTAAACCTTGTCACCACAATAAACAGAACATGCTGGAGGGATAGATTCCTGTCCCAGAGACTTCCCATACTCTGGAACAGACTACTTCCCTATGTCAAACAGAGCTCCTCATTAGCACTCTTCAAGAAAAGTCTTGATGATTGGATGGGAAATAGGAAATTCACCCCAGGGATCACTTCTGTGGCTCTGCTCGATAGTGGCACAGGGTACCTTTTTGGCTAGGCTTATATAGGCCCTAGGGCTAATAGCCTAGTACCTACCTATGAACCTATGAGAAAGTGTACTGGATTGGTGTGACAGTTTGCCCTCTGTGGAAATGTGCAGAGGCCACACGCGCACGCACACACACGCACACACACACACACACACACACACACACACACACTCACTGTATTGTTCAACACTGCATCTGTTGATAGGGTGTGCAATGTTAAAAAATCTTACCATTATCCGGCACCAACCTGGCTTCCAAACAGAGAAAAGAGGAGAGTCTAAGGGTAACCTGATGAAGTTAAGCAAAGTAGGGTTATTCGGGGGAAAAAAGAACCATAGTAGTATAGTACAATGTAATCAAGTTTGCTGTTCCTATACCATAATGTTTGCCCTGTAATAAGATTTTTGTTATTTGTTGTGTTACTGAGTTCATATTTAATTGATTTATGACAAAAATAGTGAGTAAATTTGTGTCAATAGGAGATACTGCCAGTCATGCCAGGAGAAGTGGGACAGTAGATGTGTAACATATACCAGCACAGCTAGCTGGAATTTTGTTAAGTAATTATATGTCATTTGTATATCAAACTGATTTGTACAGATGTTTGTGCTGAAAATGTATTTGTAAGGTTTGCTTGTGTTAAAATGCATCAACAATGTGCCCTGCTGGAAGGAAAAAATATATACATGTATTACTGTAACTGAATTAAACATATATGTTTTAACAGAGGACTGGAAGAGAAGAGGTTAATCTCAAACTTTAAAATATATCTGAAATTAAATTACTTTATGGGTTAAGCCATAAAGATGTTATCACACAGTTTTGAATGGAGCCAGAGACACAATGTCTGTGCTAGAGAATAGGTTGTAGCTCCTGTAGGAAGATGGTGTTATTGTTTTATGGCTTCCAGATGTTTTCATAAAAGTTAGTTAAAGGTCTAGTGTGTATTATTTCATGTAGGCGCTAAACCCTGGCCGTTTCTAGTGATGGGGGATAGTGCGGGAAACTGAGTCAGATGACCAGATGTGATGTCATTCTGTAAGCCAGAAATAATATTTAGATATTAGTAGGAGATTGCTGTCAGTATTCTGTCTTGGTTATAACAACATGGTCCACTCACCCACATTATCCTCCTTTGCTCTGTTCAGAAGTAGAAACAGTAATTCCTTAGATTAGTTAGGAAAATATAGTGAGAATAGTTGAGCATTGTTTTTTTCTGTAACTGTGTGACCCTTTCCAGCGGTCTTATTTTCAATATTTCTTGTGACTCAGACTCTGGTGTTTACTGTAAATAGATATTTAGAATTTTATGTTTTTTTATTATTTATTATTAAATATATTTAAACTTTTTATTGTGGCCATTCCTTTTTTTTTAGAAAATATTTAAGGTTTGAGAGTATTTACATATTTATTTGGTGGTAACTCTGGCCAAAAGCCTGGATGTTTGGTCAACATTACCATTTGTATTAATATTAATTTCACTCAATGTAATTGGATACCTTTTTAAGAGCCTTATAGTAACTGACTGGTGGCAGTGAATCTACCTTGTAGTCTGGGCAAATTTGGTAGAACGGGTAATCTGTGTCAGCCTTTCCCAAGTTTGTGTGTGCGTGAAAATTAAATCTCAGAGTGTGTGTGTCACCTACTTGGGCAGGGACACAAAGCACTGGTTTCACAGAGAGAGTGGTGGAGGATTTGGCTTGGGCACTCGGCTGAGGACTTAACTCTGAAGCTGTGCCAGTGGGGAGCCTTATTGGGGACCTGAAGAGAGACGGAGAGAGAAACTCAAACCCTGAGCTGAGTGTGTTCACTGTGTACTGTTAAGGGAAATTGTGCTTGATGCAGAGAGGTCTGCATCTGGAAATACTGAGTGTATTCATTTGTATCCCAAGTGAACATCCCTCTCCAGTGTCAGTGGTGAGGATTGAGGCTCCTTGATTATTGGCCCAGACTGGGGACATCACAAAAGTGTACAGCCCTGAATGGTTGTAACCATTGAAACTGAGAAGGATACACTTTTCAATGTGAAAAGCCCCTTTTTAAGACTAAAAAATAAAATAACAAGAGTGATCATATGCTGAATATTTTAGGTCAGAAATGAAATTGGCTGGATGTATTAAAAATCAACCCACTTTGAAGCACAAACCTCACTGTTTTTTACCAACATTGTTGATGACCCATGTTCAAATACCAGCTTGGGTAATAGACTATCAGTTTGGGGAGGGGGCAGCAAGTAACCAGTAAGCAGCTTGTTCTCCTTTGCAGACAGCAAATATTGGGTTATCCCTACTTTTGGCCTTGTCACGGTAAATACCAGATGGATTTAGCAGTTTCTGTGGGCATCAAGATTATTTCAGTATGGCATCCATAAATGGAGAACCAGCACGTGGGAACGTGTAGCATGTAGTGTGTTGTTACACACTGTTCATCATTGAAAGGGTGGTAGGGGAGTAGGGAAAAAAAATCCCCGGCCAAAAGAAATGTTGATATGGCAGCCTGTTTGATCACCCACTATCTTGCTGCCAGCCCCCAGCCTGCGTACAGAAATACATTTCATGCTCCTGTCTACATTATGGGCTGTATGGAGGACTGGGCAACAAATGGACCAGTGGTTGCCAAACGGTACATTGGCAGGGTGTCTGTCTGTGCTGCTAGCAGCCCAAGTTCAGGCAAGGACCCAGGTTGTAGGGGCAGCTGGAGGTGAAGTTGTAGTAGCTGAAGGTCAGCACGCCTTTCCTGGAAGTAGGATTAGTGAAGGATTACTGCCTGTGCAACCTCTAAGAGAAGCAAGAAGCCTTGCAGGCCACCTTCCTAAGGGGGAGGCAGAGATGTCCTACTGTTGGTGGGTGAAGGAGGGGGGAAAAATGCAATAATACTGTACATATCTTTGCTTCTGTTAGGTAAGCTAACCAGTTGCTGCCACAAAAATGATGGATCCCAGTGCATCATGCACAACTACCAGTATTGCTCTGATGTTATCTATGTCACTATTCCTCAGTCTTGGGTCATAGTATCCAACATCGGATCAGAGCTGGCAACTTTACAGACAGCTTCTAGGCTCCAGCTCTTCAAACTCCCATAATCCCTTGCTGCCCTCTAACCCCTCAGATCTCATTTGCCATGGTCCGTATCAGACGTAGAATCTCTGGCTCGAGTCTCCAGTGGAGATAAGTAGCTGTATTTTCAAAATTTTTCTTCTATATCAGAGCTTATTGTTAGAGTTTAGTGTCTCCAGTGCAGTAGTGGTATTTTTAGTCTCTCCTCTCCCGATGTTCTTCATTCCACATTGCTGCAGTCCTAACTATTGGGTAGTCCGCTGTCCAGTCGGGAAAGTTTCTGAAGTCAGAGTTTCAGACCGAATCAAAGTGCTAAAGTACCCGCTGGGGAATTTTTGTTTTTTCTTGCCTCAGTATTTAACCGGATGTCAGAAGTGAATAACTGTATTTCTTGTGGGAAACAGATACCTCATAGGGATTACCATACTTTGTGTATACCTTGTTTGTTGACTATTAAGAGAAGGTTAGACTGTGCCAGGTTAATTATAAAATGCCGCAGCAAAGCCTAGAGTGGAAGAACCGACAGTCCCTGGGAGGTTCTGCCAGGTGTTTCTTTGGAGTCTCAGGGAGAGACTTTATTGTTACAGGATGTATCCTCTCAGGAAGTAGGCCAGGCTGAGGGGCTTCTCAGGTGGCTGTTCTCCCCTCTGTTTCCAAGGCTTCAGTGGGGGTTTCTCCTAGTGCTTCAGGGTCTTTGCCTAAGAAACATATGCTTAAAATGGCAGAGGATTTGATTACTATGATTAGAGGTTCTATGCCCCTCCTGATAAGAGGCCTAGGGTGGAACCTGAGTTTGAGAGTTTTGAGCACTGTATCCTCCTTATTCTGATTCTGATGTGGATGATTCTACTCCTTCAGCTTCTCCTCCTGAGGATTTTTCATTTTCAGAGACTCTGCATTCCATGAGGGAGCATTTTAAATGGGAAGGTCAAGATTTCTCTGATTCCAGGAAGAGGCTTAGGGAATTCTTGTTTTACCCCAGCATAGGCCTTTAGCTATACCTCCTGTTCTGAATGTGGTGGAAGATGTTTTGCAGAGGCTTCCCTGAATCCTGATTCTTTGCCTCCTGCCCCAGTTAAACCGGATAGGTACTATAGGTGCCTGAGGCTCATAAGTATCTTTTTAAGAGTCCTAGGGCAGACCACTGTCTGTCTCTCAGGCCTAAAGGGGTGAAGGCCTCTGTTGTTAAAAATCCTGTTCCTCCTGATAAAGAGGCAAGGGCTTTGGATAGATGGGGAAAGAAAGTGTATACTTCTTCCACTTTAGCCATGAGGGCATTGAATTGTCAGTTTCACATGTTAAAATATCAGAATTACCTCCTTTCACAATTGAAATCTAAGGTGGATGCTCTGGCTGAAGGTATTGAGTGTAAAGAGTTGCAGGATTTAGTTCATGTGTCTGAACAGGTGGGTAAACATTCCTTGCAGTGTGGTTTTGATGCTGTGCAGGCCTCCTCGAGGGTGGCTGCCACTGGTTCTGTTCTTCGAGGCATGCCTGGTTGAGAGATCAGAATTTAGCTGAGCATGTTAAAACAAGGATTTTGGATGCTCCTTTGCAGTCAGATGTGTTGTTTGAAGCAGTTTTAAAGAAAATGGAGGACAAGGCTAAGTCTATGCAAACTGTTTAATTTTTTTGCAGTGCAGCCCTCCAAGTTTAGTAGAAATTGGCCTACTAAGGGATGGACTTATCCTGCTTATGATTCCCAGTCTAGGCAGAGCTCAAGGTTCTTTGCTCAGACTTCTGGTGAGGGCAGGGGTCAGTCCCTTCGTAAGCAGACCCAATGACCTGCCTTTTCAGCTGCCAGTACATTTTCGCCTGGCAGCACCTTTGGGAGGAAGGCTGTCTCTTTTCAAAGAAAATTGGGATTTAATTACCCAAGACAGATGGGTTCTGGATATCATTCACCACGGTTACAGGTTTTATTTCCATACCTTGCCTCCTTTCAAAGGCATGCCAGACATTCCTCCTCTACAAAGAAAAGAGGCTCACAAGCAAATTTCTCTGTTGCTCCAAATAAGGGCCATTCAGCCAGTTCCTGTGCCAGAAAGGGGCCTAGGCTTTTATTCTCGCGAGACCAATTTTGGATTTATCTATCCTCAACACTTATCTGGACATTCCCAAGTTCAAAAACTTGTTGCTAGAACAGCTTTTACCTCTGCTGGGCAAAGATCACTGGATGGTAAGTTTAGACCTCAAGCAGGCTTACCTTCATGTGCCTATAAGACTAAGCTGCAGGAAGTAGCTGCGTTTCGAGCTGGAAATTCTCATTATCAGTTCTCTGCATTGCCCTTTGGTTTATCCAGAGTATTCACAAAGTTCTGTCTCCAGTGATAGCTTACTTCAGGCTAAAAGGAATTCAAATCTATCCTTACTTGGCCTGATTCTAGCTCAAGAAAAGGAAGTCCTTCTACAGCATTTGGATTATGTCATAGCAGTGCTAAGATGCCTAGGGTATTCTAAATAAAGTCCAGTCTAGTACCCTCTCAAGACATGTGCTTTCTGGGTGTGAGACTGAATACAGCAGCCCAGATGGCCTTTTAACCCCGGACAAACAAAAGAATCTTTCCAGTTACTTCCATCAACTATCTCTTCAGTCCGGGCTGACTGCAAGGACAGTCCTTCAAGCCTTAGGGTTCATGGCATCTTGTATTCTGGTTCTTCCCAATGCCAAATTGCATATGAGGAAGCTGCAATGGTATCTCAAAAATGTATGGCCACAGCACTGCCAGGATTTGGACACTGTCATTCAAATAATACCTTGCATTCAAAAGGAATTTTTGTGGTGGGCTCAGGAATGTCACCTAAACAAGGGACTCTCTGTGACCAGTCAGATTCTAACGACAGATGCCTCAGACATTGCTTGGGGAGCTCATCTAAATGGAAAGTGGATACAAGACAAGTGGCCTGCCAGACTACAGCATCTACATATCAACATGAAAGAGATGTTAGCAGTCCAGTTTGCATTAATGGCTTTCAAGGAGTTACTTCTTCCAGGGCAGGTGTTGATTCTAACAGACAACACAACTGTCATGTGGTACATCAACAAACAAGGGGAACACATTCTTACCCATTGTGCAGGCAAGCAATGATTTTATGGGAGACTGCGCTCAGCTTGCAACTAACTCTTCAGGCAAGGTTTCTGCCGGGAGCACAGAACTCCTTAGCAGATGTGTTAAGCAGACAAATCATGGATCCCAGTGGAAACTGGATCTTCATGTATTTCAAAATTGACAGGGTCATGGGAACTCCAGACATAGATCTGTCGGCTTCTCCACTAAACCACCAGCTGCCAAAGTTTTGCACAAAGAGGTTTCATCACACAGCTTTGAAAGTGGATGCTCTTTCTTTCAGTTGGAAAAATCTTCATGTGTATGCTTTTCCCCTCTGCCTCTTCTCCCAAAGGTGCTTCTAAAGGTCAGACAAGACAAGCCAAGGATGATTTTAATAGCAGCACTGGTACCCATTACTGAGGAGTCTGGTAAGGAAGCCTCCATGGCCTTTACCCTTGATTCCACACCTGTTGTCTCAGAGGGACGGTCACCTGCTCAATGTCAAGCTTCACTCTCTTCATCTAACAGCCTGGCATATTCTGTTTTGAAAGACAGCAGGTCTCAACTTCCTCAACAAGTTTTAAATGTGATTATGGAAGCCAGGAGACCTAGTACAAGGAAAGTGTATGCAGAAAAATGGAAGAGATTTTATTTTGGAGTGCAGCAAACAATTTGGAGATTTCTGAGCCTAATTTGAGTGTGGCTCTTCAATATCTTACTGAGTTATTGGACAAAGGTTTGTCTTTCTCTTCCATTAAGATTCATGCTGCAGCAATTTCAGCTCACTATGATTGTGACCCACCAGTGTTTTCATCCTTTGTTCAAGCAATTTCTTAGAGGGCAAAGAATATAAGGCCCCAGCTCCTACTCCTGCTTGGGATCTCAATTTTGTGTTGGAGAAACTTACTCTACAATTTTTGAGCCTGCGGCTACTGCTGAATTGAAATACTTATCATGGAAGACTGCTTTTGTTGGCCATTACTTCTGCAAGAAGGGTTTCTGAATTGCAGGCCCTTATGGCGGTTGAGCCTTTTGATTTTCCATAAGGATAGGGTATCATTACGCACTAATCCTTCCTTTATGCCTAAGGTGGTTTCTAGTGTGGCTTTAAACCAAACTATTCATTTGCCTACTTTTTATGCAGATCCTCAAAATAAAGGGGAAAAGATTTTGCACACTTTAGATGTACACAGTCAGTTCGTTATTATTTGAGCAGGACTAAGGATTTTAGGCAGTCTCAGCAGTTGTTTGTTTCTTTTGCTTTGGGTCAAGCCTGTGTCAAAACAAACTATTTCTAGGTGGATTGGGTTTTGCATTGCATTTTGTTATTCCCATCATGGCAAGGAGATTCCAGTTGGGATTAGGCCTCATTCCACTAGGGCTACTGCCACTTCAACAGCATTTCTATGGGGGGTGGCAACTAAGGATATTTTGGAGGCAGCTACTTGGAGTTCAGTGCATACTTTCTCTAAGCATTATCACCTTCCTCTCTACTCTAAATCTAGGGCTGGTTTTGCCACAGCTATTTTGCAAGGCATGTTGTCAGTTCCTGCTTCCTTATGATTTGCCAGCCTCCCTTACCTCTGCTTTGGGATTCTAGGACTGCAGCAATGTGGAATGAAGAACATAGTACAGTTTTGTACCTACCATAAATGTAGATGTTCGAGGATCCACATTGCTGTCCTTCCCCTGTGTTTAGGGGTGGTTGTGTAGGTGAGGTTATATTCTAGTAATTTTGTATATATTGTACATATTTTTGGTGCAGGTATGTTTGGAGTTTTGGTTTTGGCCTTATCTTTTCAGGGTCTTCTGACATCTGGGGCAAGAAAAGACTGATAGTACCCCTACATTTATGGTAGGTACAAAACTGTACTTTTTGTTCTCTGTGTTTTAGTTTGTGTTTTGGCACCTTTTTTGCAGTGGTATTACTTAGTTGGTTTTTGGTTTAGTTTAGTATTCTGTGTTTTATTGTGGTGTTATAGTCTATGGTGGTAGTGTGATCGACTCTGACCTTTGCTTGTTTTCCCGGTTTCAAGTCCAACATGTCCCTTAGGCTTAAGGTTAATCCACCATGTCTGACAAGCCAGTTGGTTTTAACTCATTTCATTCGAGTGACACCTCCAGGTGCATCTGCAGTTAACTCCTACTGACGCCTATAGGTGTCAAATATTGCATGTTTATATTTGCATCAATAATTCCAAAACCATGCTATGAACAAGGTTTTAAAAGATTTCAACTTAAAGTTTGCACAATAGCAAACTCAACTGCATCTGATCTCTGTCTGGTGCAGTTAAATAGATATTAGCAGTTGTTTTTATGATATTAATTTATATAGATATAATTCTCATATTTTCTAAATATCTCAACAACCAGGTAATACAGACAGAACTCCATAGTCTCATATGAAAGCTCACAGCAAAATTAATAAAATGATGCTGTCAAAATGTGTGTAACTTAAGTGGATGCAGAGATATTGTAAGTTGTTTACAAAATATTACAAATGTAATAGTTACTGTGTTTACTGTGACTTATAAAATACAGTTTAAGACCTAGAACCTAAAGAATAATGCCACTATAAAAATAGTTGGTGCTGAAGAGTTTACCAATGATACTGTTTTCATAATCCTTATGGTTCCAGAGATATGAACATTTGTTTGCAATGTGAGGGCATAATCTGATTCTGTGAAAAGGCTTAGGTTCCACCCATTGGAAGTTACAGTGCAAACTTCCTGAGCTGCATTGGAATAAATGAGTTAAAAGGTGCTCCTCATGCGTTCTGAAGATCCCCATGTCTGATTCGCATGATGAGTGCCTTTACTATTTGGGCGCTGACCATCTGGAGGTTGAATGCGATATTTGTGCTGTAGTCAACCCCAGGGCTTTGGTCGAGCACCGAAAAAAGCTTCTTTTCAAAGGATTGGCTCAAGGGGGTCCTTTTGCCCAGTCTCCTGCCAAGCATGGACTCTCCGAGCATAAAAGGAAGACCCCCTTGCTCCCCAGGTCTTCCTCCTGTAAAAGGGAGAAGCTGTTGGATCCCAGTTCCTTGGATCTAACTCCAGCCTCAACCCAGTCAGATCCAATATCCTCAGGTCCGAGGCCCTGCGACTCTCCCCATAGATCCAGGGCTTCCTCTCTGCGGCCCTCAGATCCAAGGTCAAGAGAAACTAATCCCGGATCAAAGGTATCTAGATCGAGGCCTTCGGATCCGGCCAGATCCAGAGCAGCCACGGATCTGGCTTCCTCGGATCTGAGTCATGTGGGATCCAAGCGTTTTGAATCCTTGTTTGCCCTCGGATCCAAGGCAGTCTGATCCAGAATTGGTGTCGGATCCCATGATTATCATAGAGGACTCCCTCTCGGGTTCCAGCTTGGGGCAATACCCTTCTGATTTCAAGCACAGGAGTTGTTCCTGCAAGGGGAGGTCCTTGGGATCCAGGCATCCATCCCCAGCTAGGTCCTCCGCCTCCTGTAGGTCCTGCAGGAGTTTGCTCCCAAAAGATATTGACAGGAAGATGAGGTCTTTCGTCAAGGCTCAGATTGAGTTGGGGCTTCTTGTGTCCCCTGCCCTTCTGGCCAGGGTCCATCCCCTGGCTAGAAGGGCAGGGGATGGACCCCTGGCCAGAAGGGCAGAGGACGCAAGAAGCTCTGACTCAATCTGAGCCTTGTCAAAGGACCTTAAGGCTTAGATTGAGTTGGGGCTTCTTGCGTCCCCTGCCGTTCTGGCCAGGGGTCCATCCTCTACCTCCTCATTGGCTTTTGACTCGGTTTGTTTCAGACTTTCAGGCCCTGGATCACACAGGGGAGGAGATGGGGTCCCTATAGACTTTTCCATCCCTACCCCATTGGAGTCCCTGACTGCCTCTGCCCAGCCTCCCCCTGGGCAGGTAGAGTCCCGGGCCTGACCTGTCAACCCAGAGTCCTTGGGTGTGGGCTCTGGACTGGTTTTCTTGGATCAGTCCCTTCCCCTTGGCACTTCTGCCCTCGACAGCTCGGGGCCGGTACTGTCTGGAGGCCAGGAGGCACTGGCTTTCTCTAGTCCCTCTTCTCAGGTGGGCATGCCTGCCAGGAGTGTGGATGGGGCATCAGTCATCCCTTTCACTTTCTGGGTGGTAGAGAGGACTTTTTTCTCCCAGACAATTTCCTCTCCGGCCTTCCAGGGACCATCCTAGCCCCTCCGAGCAGACTCTTCTCATCCTGTTCCCGGTCAGCCCTCTCAAACTAGCCTTCAGGTGGGAGTTACTCCACTTGGGCTCCCCCTTTCTTCGGAATCCTCCCCCCGAGCCCTCCCTGGAGGAGGTCCCTCGAAGTGAATTGTGTAAGATGAGACACCTAGACTCCCCTAGGAAGTCTGTCATGGAGGATACAGACCTCGATGAAGGGGACAAGTTCCCCATATCTCCACCCAAAGATGTCTCCTTTGGGGACATCTTAGAAATCCTCAAGCTTAAAGGCGGATGGTCTTCCCTTCCCTCATCTTTTGGGAGTCCATGTTCCTAAAGGCTTTCTGGACGGGACCATCTACCTCCTGGGTTTCCTCCACTGTGGACTAACCTGTAGACCTTATCGCCAGCAGGGCATGGAAGGAGCCAGGTACTGTGGAGCCTGTTCTTAAACGTGCTGGCAAGTTCCTCAGCCCCCTTTCCGACAAGCAATTCTGGTCCAAAGGTGTGTCAGTTGGTGCAAATGTGTTAGCTGGCACCACTAAGAAAGAGTTGGCCGAGCAGAGCACATCTGTTCATCCCCCTAACCATGAGTCCCAGGCAATTGACAGGCATGGAAAGCAGGGTTTTCCCCTCAGCTACATTCAGTCTGCGGGTGCTTAACTACTTGGCACATTTCACCCAACTACAAAAGGACATGGTCAAGGAACTTACCACCTCCCTTTCTGAGTTACTGCCTGCCAGGGAACTAAGTAAGGTGTCCCCCAAACTATCTACACTTTCTTCCCTGGCTAATTCATTGATGAGGCTGATTGTCAATGCTACAGAAGGTGCCTCTCAAGTGGCCGGCACAGGCATTGCTATCCGGCATCATCCCTGGCTGCACCTTTGTGGCTTTGTGGACTTCTTTAAATTAAGGTATCTTTTACCAATGCCCCCTTCAATGGATCGACCCTTTTTGGCCCTTCGGTCAAAAAGACTCACACCCACAATGAGCAGGAAGCCAAGACCTTGTCGGCTGTGGGAATCAGGTTTTCCACCTCTTAGAGTTCCTTCTCCAAGATGCAGTGAGGGGCCAGGAAAATGAGTTTCATAAGTTGCAGTCTGCCTTTCCAGAAGCTCAGGATGAGCCCTCTTTTAGAGGTTGGGGCAGAGGATTCAACGTCAGACGCCACCCCAGAGGAAGAGGGGGTCTGCAAAATCAGGGCTCCAGGGAACCATTCTCTGAGAAGCCTCAGCATTGCTCCTGAAGTGCTGCTCGACTGTCCTGCCCTGGAGGCAGTCAGGGGTCATTTGTCACTGCACCCTTTAGCCTGGGCAAACATTACAAAGGATCACTGGGTGCTAAACGTTATTTCCAGGGTCTATACTATTCCCTTTTCTCAGTGTCCGCCTCCAGTGAGGAGATATCTCCCCAATGCGCACCACCCCATCAGAGGGAGTTAGCCCAGAAAGAAGTGATGAAGCTACTTCAAAAGAGAGCCATCCAAGAGGTCCCTCCAGGACAATGAGAATCCGGAACTTACTCTCGCTTCTTTTTGGTGCCAGAAAAAGATGGGGGACCTGCATCCAAACCTGGACCTCAGCGAGCTCAGTCTCTCTGTCAAGAAGTCCAAGTTCCAGATTGTCACAGTTCAGTCCATTATACCTCTTTTGCACAAGGACGATTGGATGTGCTCTGTGCATCTCCAGGATGTGCACTATCATATAAAAATAAACAGGCACTCCAGGCGACATCTTCGCTTTTGAGTAGGCCAGCCACTACCAGTTCAGTACCCTGCCCTTTGGTCTCATCACAACCCCCAGGTGTTCACCAAGTGCATGACAGTGGTCGCAGCTCTCCTGAGGCTGCAGGGATTCCAGGTGTTTCCATACCTCGACGACTGGCTCCTCACAGCTCCCACAAAGCATCTTCTGGCCATTGCCTCTCAGTACCTTCTTCAGCTGTTCGACTAGTTAGGGATTACAGTGAATCTCTCCATATCGAATCTGGTTCCATCCCAAAATTTGGAATTCATTGGGATTCAGTTAGACACTGTGTCGGAGACTGCAGTGCTCCCTCTCCGCTGTGTACTTCTCATCAGATTCAATGGCTTCTAGATCTGACTCACTCCTGGGCCAACCTTATTCTCAGATCCTTAGGGTCCACAGCCGCAGCGATTTATCTGGTACTGTTAGCCAGGTTCTACATGAGGGTTTTGCAGTGGACTCTAGCGGTACAGTGGTCTTCTCTGTCCCATCCGATGACAGCCCCTGTCTATCTCACTCCAGTGTGCAGTCATCTCCTTTGGTGGGTCCAGTCTCCTGACCTCCTAGCAGGAAGGGCATTCGCTCTTCCTCCCCCCAGTGCGACAGTGACCTCTGATGCTTCCCTGTTGGGGTGGGGGGGGTCATTTCCAGGGAAAGATGGTCCGAGGCATATGGTCCACTGCAGAGACCAAACTGCATATCAGTGTCCTGGAGATGAGAGCAGTCCTCCTCATGTTGCAAGCCTTTCAGGACTGCCTCCCTCTGGGTACCATTGCAGTTCACACTGACAACATGGCTGTTGTGTGGCACATCAACAAGCAAGGGGGCACATGTTCTTATCTGCTTTGTCGCAAGGCCATGAGGGTGTGGGAATGGGTGATGTCCTTGGAGCGCTTTCTCCTTGCAATTTACATTCCCGGAGAGTCCATTGTGCTGGCGGACAGTCACCAGGCTAATCCTGAGTCCTCCTGAATCCTTTTGTGGTGAAAGAGATCTTCATTTGTTGGGGTCAGCCGGTAATTTGCCCTGATTCCTCCAGGCGGGGAGTCTCCCAGGAATACTCTAATTCACGGTTGGCCCCCGGGTCTCCTTTATGCCTATCCTCTTATTCCTCTCATTCCCAGAGTACTTCAGAAAGCTCGTCACCTCAAGGCCACCTTGATCCTCATCACCCCCTTTTGACCTCAGCAGGTGTGGTTCCCCCCTTTCTATGGTCTCATTTGAAGTACCCCCCTTGGGTACTAGATCCCCTTCTGGATCTGATTTCCCATCCTTCTCAGCTTCAGATTCCCAACCTCCAGACTCTTTGCCTGACGACATGGTTTGTCCACTTCCCATAATCTGAAGTCAGTCCAGGCTTGCTTCTCCTGTCAAGAACATTATTCTGGCCACCCAGAAGGCATCCACTAGAAAGGTATGCGTGAGTAAGTAGAAAAGGTTCTCTATTTGGGCTAGGCAGCGAAATCTGGCCATCTCGGCTCTCATCCCAGATATCTCACTCTTCTTGTCTTCATTCTTTCAGGAAGGGGCTAGCTTCTCTACTATCAAAGTGCAGTTGGCAGCTGTCTCCAATTTTTATGTTTGCGAGGAACGTACCTTTTCCTCTTGCCTGTGTAAGGCCTTTTTGAAAGGCGTTTTTCTGCTCGGCCTCCTGTCAAGGATCCTCCCCCCCCCATGTGACATCAAATTCTTGTCATGGAAGACTGCCTTTTTGGTAGCTATAATTTCATCTTGAAGAGTTTCACAGTTGCAGGCTCTTTCTGTCAAACCACCTTTCATGGTGTTTCATAAAGACAGAGTAGCTTTTCAAACTAATCCTTCATTCATGCCTAAGGTTGCCACGGAAGCGAATTTGAATCAGTCAATTCAGTTGCCAGTTTTCTTCGCTAACATTTCTAATAAAGGGGAGTATTTGTTGCACATGCTAGATGTACATAGACAGTTACGATTCTGCTTGGATAGAACGAAAGATTTTTGCAGCTCTGACCAGCTGTTTGTAACATTCTCTCTTAACAGAAAGAGTTGGGTAGTCTCTAAAGTTAATACTTCTTGCTGGATTTCGATGAGCATTTCCTTTGCTTAGTCGTCCAATGACTTATCCTTGTCAGGTCCAGTCAGAGCTCATTCCACTAGGTCAATGTCTACGCCAGCTGCATATCTGGCCCATCATTCCATAGATGAAATTTGTGCAGCAGCAACCTGGTCTACTCCTCATACTTTTGTCAGTCATTACAAGCTTGACATTATCTCCAGGAACAGGGTTTCCTTTCGCTCCACAGTTCTTCGGCATGTCCTTCCATGAGGCCGCCCAGGATTTAGGGTAGCTGGGGACTCTGACCCAAGAGTGAGGAATAGTGACATGGATGACATCAAATAAAGAGCTATGTACTTAGCATAACTTGGCATTTGTGTTATCCTATGTCACTATTCCTCTCTATCCCTCCTTCCTTCCCCCATCCTGTGGTATCTAGAGGAAGCGGAGATGCCTTGTGGTTCATTTCTACTTTGGCTAATTTCTAGCTCTTGGGAAAACTCGATCTGAGGGGTTAGAAGGCAGCAAGAGATCATGGGAGTGGGAGGATCTTGAGCCTAGAAGCTGTCTGTAAAGTTGCTGGCTGTAATCCGATGTCAGATCCTACACCCCAAAAGTGAGGAATAGTGGCACAGGATAACACAGATGCCAAGTTATGGTAAGTACACAACTCTTTTTCCTTGCTCTGCAGCTTTAGATGACACTACAGCAGACTACCTTAGAAGTCGGGGAGAGCAGTATAGAATCCTGAAGAAAAGAGGATGAGGAACCATGGAAAAGTCGGAGAAGCTGTGGCAGATCACATGGTGAATGGTCTTCTCGGCTCTGAGAATCAAGTTTTCTACCCCTCAGCAGTCCTTTTCTAAGACACAATGAGGGACTAGGAAATTGTGGTTCTGGAAGTTGCAGTCTTCTAGAGGTTGGGGGAGAGGGCTCAATGGTAAATGTCGCCATAGAGGCAGAGGGCATCCGCAAAATCAGGGCTCCAGGGAACCCTTCTCTGAAAAGCCCTTCCAGTGCTCCTGATGCGTTGCCTGACTGTCCTGCCCTGGAGGCAGTCGGGGATCATTTGTCTCTGCACCCCTTGACCTGGGCAAACATCACAAGAGATTGGTGGGTGCTAAGCATTATTTCCAGGGGCTATTTTATTCCCTTTTCCCACCCCCACCCCACCAGTCAGGAAATGTCTCCCCAATGCTCCACCACATCAGAGGGAGTTAATTTAGCAGGAAGTGTTCAAGCTTCTTCAGAAGAGAGCCATTCAACACGTCCCGTCAGGACCATGAGGATCTGGAACTTACTATCGCTTCTTTTTGGTGCCAAAGAAAACAGGGGACCTTCATCCAATCCTGGATTCAAGCGAGTTAAATCTCTCCATCAAAAAGTCGAATTTCAGATGGTCACTGTCCAGTCCATCCTGCCCCTTCTGCACAAGGACAAGTGGATGTGCTCAGTTGACCTCCAGGATGTGTACTGTCATATGAAAATAGACAAGCTCTCCAGGAGACATCTCCTCTTTCGAGTAGGGGACAATCATTATCAATTCAGGACCCTGCCCTTTGGTCTCACCACAGCCCTCTGGGTGTTCACCAAGTGCATGGCAGTGGTGGCAGCCCACCTGAGACTGAAGGGATTCCAGGTGTTTCCTTATCTCAACAATTGGCTCCTTACAGCTCCCACGAAGCATTGACTGGTCACAGCTACTCAGTACCTTTTTCACCTGTTCGACCAGCTAGGAATTACCATGAATCAAGCCAAGTTGAATCTGATTCCAACCCAAACCTTGGAGTTTTTGGCTTCCAGATAGACACTGTGTCAGAGATTGCAGTGTTACCTTCTAGGCCTGTACAACTAATCAGTTCAGTGCCTCCTAGATCTGTTTCATCCTCAGGTCCGCTTCATTCTCGGGGCCTTGGGGTCCATGGTGACAGCAGTCTATCTGGTGCCATTACCCAGGTTTTACATGATGGTTCTACAGGGGACTGTAGCGGTCCAATGGTTTTCTCTGTCTTATCCTATGACAGCTTCCATCCACCTCACTCCAGT